>NC_074706.1:20360721-20478119 GCF_029448725.1 Salvelinus fontinalis
GTGTGGAAAATGATTTAAGACTGAGACTCTCTCCAATACAACCCAAAATTGTAGTTATGTGCATCCATTCAAGCACGCCCTTCTCATTAAACTGTGGTGACTTATTCACAATTTTTGATTAACAAATAAAGTTTTATATGTAAGATGGCTAAATAAAGAGCAAAATTATTGATTATTATTATTTGTGCACTGGTCCTATAAGAGCTCTTTGTCACTTCCCACGAGCCGGGTTGTGGCAAAAACTCACACTCATTCTTATGTTTAATAAATGTATTGTATAGTGTGTGTGTGTGTTGCAGGCTTACAATGATGGCAAAAAACAACATTTGAGAGTGCGCTGACCCTGGTGCTAGAGGGGGTACGCAATTGGATGTTGAATGTTTGAAGAGGTATGGGACTATAAAAGTTTGGGAACAACTGATGTCCCGGTAATAACATACTATCTTATTGTGTCAGTCTGCAGATACAGAGGCTGCAGGTCCTGGGGTGAAGCAAGAGAGGTCTGAAAGAGAGGAGGACCTACGGCACAGCAGAAACATCCAGACTGGAGCGGCTGGAGCGTCCTCTGTAGCCACGAAGGACCCCACCACGGCAACAGCGCAGACCAGTGCCGGCTCAGTGTATTTACCAGTATTTCACCAGAGCCAGGGGACGGTTCATTCCTGTGGAGATGGTGACGCATTAGTCACTGGTGGTGATGATCCGTCATGTTCTTACACTACAGAGATGGACCCTGGCACCATATCTGTGGGTTTAGAGACACAGACTGATCTGTCTAAAGGGGAATGGAACCGGTACAGTAATAGTGTATACTCTGAAGGGTGCCTAGATAAGAAAGGGGAGGGTCTGGTCGTAGATGAGGTGACTGTGAAAGTGGAGGGCGACGCTCCTCCCACATGGAATGCAGATAGTCACCTAGGAGTCAGACACTCACAGGGCAGAGATTTCTTAGATTACAGGGAAAGCTTAGAGACAAATCCAAATGTTGCGACCCACTCCCCTTTACACATTCTCAGGGATCGCGACCCAGTGTCCACGTCGATGGGGCTTTCTGATTCACACGGCCATGTCCTTTTCAATCAGGTATTGAGCGCAAACGACAGGGCTAGAGCTCAGGGAGGGGGAGCCACATCAGGCAATAGTAAAGAGAAACGGTTCCTCTGCATGTTCTGTAACAAAGGCTTCAGCTGCCCCCAGAAAGTGGAGATCCACCAGAGGGTCCACACAGGGGAGAAACCCTTCAGTTGTACCCAATGTCACATGCGCTTCGCTGAGGCTGGCAGCCTGAAGAGGCACCAGAGGGTCCACACAGGGGAGAAACCCTACAGCTGCCCCCAGTGTGAGAAGAGGTTCTCCCACCAGCACCATCTGAAGAGGCACTTGAAGGTCCACACGGAATAGAGGTCGTTCACCTGTAAGCACTATCGGAAGAGGTTCTCGGAGAAGAGTTACCTCAGGATACACCAGCAGAAAAACGATTCCACTCTATAACATAGAAAGTAACCATTCCATTCAATGGCTTCTAACGTTTAGATCAAACTCTGCCCCCAGAAGGTGGAGATCCACCAGAGGGTCCACACGAGATGACGTAGATCAATTTCCAGAACAACAAGGCCAAGACATTTTGGGATATATAAGGCCTAAAAAGACTTAATTTAGCCTACAAACGGTATGTTCACATGCCTATTTCATTACTTCCATTCAACTATTTTTATCTTTTTCAATAAACACTTATTTTTATTTTTTGTACCCCTTTTTCTCCCTAGTGGTAGTTACAGTTTTGTCCCATGCTGCAACTCCCATTTGGGAAAGGCGAAGGTGGAGAGCAGTGCATCCTCCGAAACACAACCCAACCAAGCCACACTGCTTCTTGACTCAATGCCCGCTTAACCCGGAATGCAGCCGCACCAATGTGTCAGAGGAAACACCGTACACCTGGCGACCATTTCAGTGTGCATTGCGCCCGGCCAGCCACAGGAGTTGCTAGTGCGCGATGGGACAAGAACATCCCTGCCGGCCAAACCCTCCCCTAACCCGGAAGACGCTGGGCTAATTGTGCGCCGCCCCATGGGTCTCCCGGTCGCGACCGGCTGCGACAGAGCCTGGACTCGAACCAGGATCTCTAGTGGCACTGTGCCTTAGACCACTGCGCCACTCGGGAGGCCATCAATAAACGCTTTTAATGAGAAAATTCATGCAGCTCATGCAGTTCAATCATGCAGATTGGTAGTTGAGACGTGTATATGTGGTTTTCATATGGTTTATTTAAAACGTGTTTATGTTTAATAAACAGAAAATGGGACTTTTCATTCTAAGACTTTCTCTGCTGGCACATGTTGCCGACAGTTATATCAAGTTGGCTGGATGGCCTTTGGGTAGTGGAGCGTGAAAAACCCAGCAGCGTTGCAGTTCTTGACACAAACCGGTGCGCCTGGCACCTACTACCATACCCAGTTCAAAGGAACTTAAATATTTTGTGTTGCCCATTCACCCTCTGAATGGCACACATACACAATCCATGTCTCAAGGCTTAAAAATCCTTAGTTAACCTGTCTCCTCCCCTTCCTCTACCCTGATTGAAGTGGATTTAACAAGTGACATTAATCATAGCTTTCACCTGATCAGTCTGTCAATTAGTACACTTAGTGTATATGCTCTTCTGTACAATTTGTGTTTACAGTCTGTAGGCCATGTGGACCTGCTGATATCCAGTCTTGTTGGCGGGAGAGAGTGCACCTCTGAGGTGGCTGGTCATAAGCCCTGGCGCCGGATCAGAACCCCGGATCAGGAGCCGTTGCTCTTCCTTCCTGTGTCGGAACCAGGACCGAACCACAAGGGACAGAGACTCCACCACCACACAGCACACAATCCCACCAACACCAAAACAATGGCTAGAGGTCAAGGAGTTCAGACTAACCTGCTTCTACCTCCTCTGGTGCCATTGGGTCACAATGTGGGAAGCCGAGCATTAGGATGGACGCCGACAAGCCATACGCCTGCCCCACGTGTGGTAAGCGCTTCGCTAAGGCAAAATATGTGAAGCAGCACCAGACCGTTCACACTAAGGACCTGCAGACTGTTACAAAAGCTTCTTCCCGAGTAGCTTTATAAGACAAAAATGTCCACAATGGGGAGAAATTGTAGCAGTATAGTTATCATGTGAAGTGTCTTGAGGTAAGAGGGTAATCAACCACCCACCCCTCATTAACTTGTAATTTGAAAGGGGCTTGAGTAAAAACCTGTTCTTAGAGACACAGTAAATCTAGGCTAGAAGGACGGCAATTGAATATTTACCTTACTGAGGTGATGTAGATGGAATAAAGTAATTATATTCTTTTATACTATATTCTTGCTAACACACTATTCTTTCTAAACATGTCTGTTCTCAGCTTGAAAGATATTGATCATAGGAGAGTTGATGTGTAATGTAATAAGCAGTACGGTATTTCAAAGAACCACACCCTTTAAGCTGACGCCAACCAATAAGATAAACGGAAGTGGGCAAAATTCTACTTGATAGGAGAGCCACATCAGCAAGAAGGGAGAGAGTCATGATGCGGAAGAATAGCGCCAATCTCAAACCTACTTCTCCCGAAATATAAATCTAATGTTGCTTTTTAGTATAAAACAACTACCGAGGCTGATTTCATTACATCTTAACTTTTTATGGCTGCAGGGGCAGTATTGAGTAGCTCTGATTAAAGGTGCCCATTTCAAACGGCCTCGTACTCAATTCTTGCTCGTACAATATGCATATTATTATTACTATTGGATAGAAAACACTCTCTAGTTTCTAAAACCGTTTGAATTATATCTGTGAGTCAAACAGAACTAATTTGGCACAAACTTCCTGACCAGGAAGTGGAAAGTCTGAAATCAAGGCTCTGTTCTTCTTCCTGCCTATAAATGGGCATGATACGTAAGAGTCTACGTGCACTTCATAGACCTTCCACTGGTTGTCAAGAGGCTGTGAGAGAAGAAATTTCGTGTTTATCTTGGTCTGAAGTGGAATACAGGCTCTTTGTATGACGTGTCCCTCATTTCCGGTACTCTCGGGAGCGCGAGGTGGACAGTGGTATTGCCTTCTGTTTAGCTGCCGTTATGGATGACAACTATCTCCGGCTTTGATTTTATTTGATACATGTGACCATATCATCGTAAAGTATGTTTTTTCAATATAGTTTAATCAGATTATTGAAATTTTTTCGGGAGTTTTGCTGTGTTCCGTTCTCTGACTTTGTTGACGATGGAGACATCCGTGCCACTTGGCTAGTGTGCGTGCTAAATCAAGAGGGAAAGTTGCCGTTCTAAATCCAAACAACGATTGTTCTGGACAAAGGACACCTTGTCCAACATTCTGATGAAAGATCAGCAAAAGTAAGAAACATTTTATGATGTTATTTCATATATCTGTCGTACATGTGAACTAGTTGTGGGCGGCCAACGTTTGGGTACTCTAGCTATACCGAAGCTGCATATCGTAATGAAGTTATTTTTAGAATTCTAACACTGCGATTTCATTAAGAACTAATGGATCTATCATTTCCTATACAACATGTATTTTTTAGTTATGTTTATGAATAGCTATTTGGTCAGAATATGTGTGTCAGAAAAAGTGTCAGGAAAAATCCGGACGTAGTGAGAAAAAGTAGCTAAGTTAGCACAACGTGTAACCATTGATTTCAGCTCTAAATATGCACATTTTCGAACAAAACATAAGTGTATGTATAACCTGATGTTATAGGACTGTCATCTGAGGAAGAAAATCAAGGTTAGTCAAAAATTATATATCTTTTGCTTGTTTGTTACGATCGCTTACTTTTGCTACTGGGAAATTGCTTGTGTTTTTGGCTATTGTGGTAAGCTAATATAACGCTATATTGTGTTTTCGCTGTAAAACACTTGATAAATCGGAAATATTGTCTGGAATCACAAGATGCCTGTCTTTCAATTGCTGTACACTATGTATTTTTCAGAAATGTTTTATGATGAGTATTTAGTTATTTGGCCTTGGTGTCTGTAATTATTCTGTCTGCTTTCGGTGCAATTTCTGATTGTAGCTGCAATGTAAACTATGATTTATACCTGAAATATGCACATTTTTCGAACAAAACATAGATTTATTGAATAACATGTTATAAGACTGTGATCTGATGAAGTTGTTTCTTGGTTAGTTTGGTTGGTTCTTGGTTAGTTAGGTTGGCTTTGTGCATGCTACCTGTGCTGTGAAAAATGTCTGACCTTTTTTGTATTTGGTGGTGAGCTAACATAAATATACGTGGTGTTTTCGCTGTAAAACATTTTAAAAATCGGACATTTTGGCTGGATTCACAAGATGTGTACCTTTCATATGCTGTATTGGACTTGTTAATGTGTGAAAGTTAAATATTTAAAAAATACATATTTTGAATTTCACGCCCTGCACTTGAGTTGGCTGTTGTCATAAGTGTACCGACGTCAGGCTTGCAGCCATAAGATTAACTTCTCTGGGATGTGGGACGGTAGCGCCAAATTCAAAACAACAGAAATCCCATAATTAAAATTCCTCAAACATACAAGTATTTTACACAATTTTAAAGATAAACTTGTTGTAAATCCAGCCACAGTGTCCGATTTCAAAAAGGCTTTACTGTGAAAGCACACCAAACGATTATGTTAGGTCGCCGCCTAGTCACAGAAAAACACAGCCTTTTTTCCAGCCAAAGAGAGGAGTCACAAAAAGCAGAAAGGGAAAATTAATCACTAACCTTTGATGATCTTCATCAGATGACACTCATAGGACTTCATGTTACAAAATACATGTATGTTTTGTTTGATAAAGTTCATATTTATATCCAAAAATCTCAGTTTACATTGGCATGTTATTTTCAGTAGTTACAAAACATCCAGTGATTTTGCAGAGAGCCACATCAATTTACAGAAATACTCATAATAAACATTGCTAAAAGATACAAGTGTTATGCATGGAATTTTAGATCCACTTCTCCTTAATGCAACAGCTCTGTCAGATTTCAAAAAAACTTAACGGAAAAAGCACACCATGCAATAATCTGAGTACAGTGCTCAGACACAAAAACAAGCCGTACAGATATCCGCCATGTTGTGGAGTCAACAGAAGTCAGAAATAGCATTATAAATATTCACTTTGATGATCTTTATCAGAATGCACTCCCAGGAATCCCAGTTCCACAATAAATGTTTGTTTTGTTCGATAAAGTCCATCATTTATGCCCAAATACCTCCTTTTTGTTTGCACGTTTATCCCAGTAACACAAATTCATGAGGCGCGACACTAGGTCAAGATGAAAAGTCAAAAAGTTCCATTACAGGCCGTAGAAACATGTCAAACGATGTACAGAATCAATCTTTAGGATGTTTTTAACATAAATCTTCAATAATGTTCAATCCGGAGAATTCCTTTGTCTTCAGAAATGCAATGGAACGCAGGTCGCTCTCACGCGTGATCAGCTCATGGCACTCTGCCAGACCCCTGACTCAATCAGCTCTCATTCCCCCCTCCTTCACAGTAGAAGCATCAAACAAGATTCTAAAGACTGTTGCCATCTAGTGGAAGCCTTAGGAAGTGCAATATGACCCCATGGACACTGTATATTCGATAGGCAATGACTTGAAAAACTACAAACCTCAGATTTCCCACTTCCTGGTTGGATTTTTTCTCAGGTTTTTGCCTGACATGAGTTCTGTTATACTCACAGACATTATTCAAACAGTTTTAGAAACTTCAGTGTTTTCTATCCAAATCTACTAATTATATGCACATTCTAGCTTTTATGGCTGAGTAGCAGGCCGTTTACTCTGGGCACCTTTATATCCAAGCTACTCAATACTGCCCCCCAGTCCCAGAGAAGTTAAGTTGAAGAGAGTGAGGAAGAAGTATACAAAAAATGGAGGTGTGGCTTCAGAACCACAAGTTGCGGCTGTTTTTGTGGAGTGTGAGAAACACAGAGTTGGACTGAAAATCTGCACCCTGTCCACGATCATTCTTTGTTGATTGGAGTACGATTCAAGGAAAAAGTCAACCATGGGGTTTTGTCTGACCCGTATGACGTCTCGGAGTGGGTGGAGAGAAAGCTAGGGAAAGTGAAGGTGGCGTCAAGGTAGCGAGGAGTGGGTTCATTATCATACGGTGTACCACCATCTGTCAGAGGGACTGAGCTTTGCACTTGATTCGACTGGGGTCACGAGAAGTAACGTGCTTTAGCCTACGGAACAGAGCTCCTCTCAAAGGGGTGTCTTTGGCTTTAAAGACAATTACAATTGTAGTCTATTGTTAGGGTTCGTTCCTTACGTCCTTCTTTGTCAATCATTGGTTCATTGGTGAAATTAGCATTGACAATATCTTTAATTAAATAGTTCAAAAACCTTTATTAATGCAATTGCAGACAGAAGTTGACAAACAGGACCATATCACACATGTTTCTGAGTAAGTTATGCCCCAAACAAAAGGTCTCAAGTTGTTTTATTAAACCAAAGTCCCGCCTTAGTGATATCACTGACTACGTCATTACGTTTTTACTCCTGAGACCAAAACCCTGCATCCATGGCTATACAAACATTAGTTTGTGTTGATCTAAAAGCTAGGCAATAAATGTCCCCTCCCCAAAGTTGATTTATTGTGGAATGTCTGAGTAGTCTTATCTCCCACACTCCCCTGCAGAGTTCTGTCTTAGTCACACATTGAGTGAGTGAATGAGAAAACTGTGGAACAATTCTAAAACTATATAATGAAAATATATATTGTTCATCTGTAGTCCAGGACCCTATAAATGTAAGGAGGGATGGGGCTTATAACCCCTCCCCTTCTATTAATGTAACATAAGCATAATCAACTATTCTAATACATCAAACATTTGTACAGCCCCAAATCATGACCGCTAGGTGAATCCTGACACTATAACAAATGTGCATTGTCATGTAGTAACAGAATGATACAGTAATTGAGATTTTTGCAAATCATTTGATTATTTACACTGAACAAAATATAAATGCAACATGTAACAATTTCAAAGATGTTACAGTTCATATAAGGACAATGAAATAAATTATTTTCACATGACTTGGAATACAGATATGCATCTGTTGGTCACAGATACATAAAACAAAGGGTAGGGCCATCTGAGTGGCGCAGCGGTCTAAGGCACTGCAGTGCTTGAGGCGTCACTACAGATCCGGGTTTGATCCCGGGCTGTGTCACTGCCGGCCGCGACTGGGAGACCCTTGAGGCGACGCACAATTGGCCCAGCGTCGTTAGGGAAGGGTTTGGCCGGCCGGGATGTCCTTGTCCCATCGCGCTCTAGCAACTCCTGTGGCAGGTTGGGCGTATGCACGCTGACACGATCGCCAGTTGTACAGTGTTTCCTCCGGCACATTGGTGTGGCTGGCTTCCAAGTTAAGCTAGCAGTGTGTCGAAGCAGTGTGGCTTGACAGGGTCATGTTAAGGGGGACGCATGGCTCCCGACCTTTGCCTCTCCCGAGTCCTTACGGGAGTTGAGGCTAAGGGACAAGACTATAACTACCAATTGGATATCACAAAAAAAATAAGTAAGGCGTGGATCAGAAAAACAGTCAATATCTGGTTTGACTACCATTTGCCTCATGGAGTGTGACATCTCCTTCGCATAGAGTTGATCAGACTGTTGATTGTGGCCTGTGGAATGTTTTCCCAATCCTCTTCAATGACTGTATGAAGTTGCTGGATATTGGCGGGAACTGGAACACTGTCGTACATGTTGATCCAGAACATCCCAAACATGCTCAATTGGTTACATGTCTGGTGAGTATGCAGGCCATGGAAGAACTGGGACATTTTCAGCTTCCAGGAATTGTGTACAGATCCTTGCTTTCATGGGGCCGTGCATTATCATGCTGAAACATGAGGTGATGGCGGCGAATTAATGGCATGACAGTGGGCCTCATGGTCTCGTCACGGTATCTCTGAGTATTCAAATTGCCATCGATAAAATGCAATTGTGTTCGTTGTCCGTAGCTTATGCCTGCCCATACCACAACCCCACCACCACCATTGGTCAATCTGTTCACAACATTTGACATCAGCAAACCGCTCGCCCACACGACGCCATTAGTCTCCCATCTGCCCGGTAGAGTTGAAATCGGGATTCATCAGTGAAGAGCACACTTCTCCAGTGGCCATTGAAGGTGAGCATTTGCCCACTGAAGTCGGTTACACCTCCGAACTGCAGTCAGGTCAAGACCCTGGTGAGGACGACGAGCACACAGATGAGCTTCCCTGAGACGGTTTCTGACAGTTTGTGCAGAAATTATTCGGTTGTGAAAACCCACAGTTTCATCAGCTGTCGGGTAGCTGGTCAACACCTTAACCATTACGCTAAGAGGTCATAAGTCTAGAGCAAAACCTGTTACATGTGCGTGAGTCTCAGCTTTCAATAATTTGCTCAAACCCCTCTACGTAAGTTTTTGTTAAAAAAAGACCTGGCCCCAAGCCCCTTCGGGATCCGCTCTTCTCTCACAAACACCTCTCTAGCTCTGCCAGGGTTAATCACACAGATGAATGGTTGGTACCAGCAGATGCAAAAGAAATTGAATCCAATGGTAAAATCCAGAAGTATGTAGCTCAAACACACAGTGGGCGTGTCTGAATATCCGTACTTGCATCCTAAAAAGAGTAGACTGTTTGAGTATGTGAAAAAAATAATGTAGTTTTATAATATGACATTTCGAAAATGTACTGTACTTTTAAGGTCATACTCATTTTGGCTTTGACAGCAGCTGAATCAGATATGGGGATGTGCTACTGAAATTAACCAATAATGCGAAAAACAACCCAATCGTGCATGACGCATTCTCAGTATGTGAAAATAGAACGTTTTATTGAATGTGAATTTTTTTAAATCGAGTTCAGTAAAGGAGAGGCCAAGGTCTTAATAAGAAGTATATTTTTTTTAATAGAAGGACTTGTGGAACAGCGAGGGAAAGGGAAGACCCCTGTTTTAAGATCCAGGAAAAGGTGGGGGAGGACCTCAGGTCAAGAGAGAAGGGAGGAAAGTCTAATCACAAGGCTGAGACTTATAAGGCTCAACAGCACTTTGAAATCAGAAGGGAAACATTCAACTGGAAAGTGTGATCACTGCCAGGAGATGGAGACAGTGGAACACATTCCATTTCAGTGCTAGCAATATGGGAGGGAAAAATACAATTTGTTATTAGGATTAAGGAGTTTAATTGAATTTTGAAAAAAAACTTAAGCTGATATTGTATTTAATTCTGCATTTCGTTTCCTAAGAGAAGGTAGGGTTTAATTGGGTAGAGCTCAACTTTAGACCTCCCATGTCGATGGTTCACACTCCAGTCCAGTTGGTGGCGGTAATGCATCACTAAAGTTGACTGCCAACCGCGATTTAAAAACCACAAGTGTAAACGGAAGTGAACGGTGACCAAGAACAATTTCAATGTTTGCGTTTTTATTAGTTATTTAGACATTTATTAAAACACACGAACTCAAAACATGACTCTTAACTAAACAGCATCACCTCCTTACCCCCCAGGTAGTCTTTCATTCGTGTTGGAGACAGGACTTGGGTGATACATCTGTTATCTAGGTAACGCTAACTGCTAACATGGCTAACTGTATGGTTTTTCACACTCAAATAGCCTCCATCATGGAGGTGCTAGCGAATGCAGCCGTGGCCGATATCTGTAAACTCGTAGACGACGACTATGCAGTGTTTCGTTTGGAAATAACTCAAAGCCAGAAAGAAAACAGGGTATTGCAGAGGAAACTACAGCAACTCGAATTGAAGATGACACGGGAGCGTGCAGAGAGGACAACGCGAGACCGCGTCCTCGCTTGTCGTCCCAGTAACGTTAGTGCTAAGATCCTCGACCGATACAAAGGAATGGCAAGAGGTACATTTTATAGAGGTTGAGGGGCCTGTCGCCCCGTTCACATCTGCACGTTTAAATTTAGATGTGTTAATCACCAATAGTAGGCTATAGTTCCCCTGATTGCTGAAAGACACTATCACATTCTAACCTGATAATATATTTCCTATTATTTACTCTTTGAAAACATGAGCATTGACGAAACAGTACCTAACCACCTCTTTTCCCCCAATCACTCTTTAAGGTGAAGGACATCTCACTGGAAGCCACAGAAGCTTTGTGAAGCCAGCGGAACACAATACATGGAGACATGACCAACCAATCAATGTTGATGAGGGGAGTGGAACCTCAACCCAGGAAGTTATTGTGATAGAGGTTAGTGTAATAGTATTACATAAAAATTACAGTCCAACAAATGTGGCCAGATTATTTCAGAAAGACTCCCATCAGCTATTCACTTATATGTACATCCTCATTTATCTGCCATAAGGGAGCTTGTGAGACTTCCCTACAACATTGTTTTCCAATTTTACTCATGTACCGGTAATAACCTCCTCTCTTGTTTCAGTCTGCAGAGGCTGCAGGTCCTGGGGTGAAGCAGGAGACGTCTGAAAGAGTGGAGGACCTACGGCACAGCAGAGACATCCAGACTGGAGCAGAGCCTGGAGTGGTTCCCCCTGTAACCACTGGGCCCCCTGCCAACGTGCCCCAGGCCAGGTCCCGATGCAGCATCACAGAGGTCAGTTTAACGCCCTCAAGTCAGAGACCGACACCAAGACTTTAACTGTAAAACACAGGCTCTTACACACCGTATCTGACCACAGATCAGACCCAGAGAGACTGGGGCTGGGGAGACTGGGCTGCCGTCCTGCTCCCGGCTCAAACTACTTACCGATATTTCACCCAAGCCAGAGGGTGGTTCATTCCCGTTATGATGATAACGCATTAGTCACTGGCGTTGATGATCTGTCTTCTTTCACTACAGAGATGGACCCTGGCAACATATCCTTGGGTTTAGAGACACAGACTGATCTGTCTAGAGGGGACTGGAACCGGTATCGTAGTAGTGTATATTCTGAAGGGTGCCAAGCTAAGAAAGGGGAGGTTGTAGTCATAAATAGCAACGGTGAAAGTTGAAGGTGATTCTCCTCTGACATGGAATGCAGACGAGACTCACTTAGGGGGAGGACACTCACAAGGCAGAGATTTCTTAGACTACAGGGAAAGCTTAGAGACAAATCCAAATGTTGCAACCCACTCCCTTTTACACACGCTCAGGGGTCGCGACCCAGTGTCCACGTCAATAGGGCCTTGCGTTTCACATGACTGCTATCAGTTATTGAACTCAAAGGGCCTAGGCTCTGGGAGGGGGAGCAACATCAGGCAGTAGTAAAGAGAAACGGTTCCTCTGCATGTTCTGTATAAAGGCTTCAGCTGCCCCTAGAAGGTGGAGATCCATCAGAGGGTATACAGCTGCCCGTATTGTGAGAAGAGGTTCTCCTACCAGCCCCAGCTGAAGATGCACCTGAAGGTCCACATTGGAGAAAGGCCGTTTGCCTGTGCGCACTACAGTTAGAGGTTCTCCGAGAGGAGGTACCTCATGATACACCAGCAGATAAATCATTCCACTGTATAACATAGAAAATAACCATTCCACTCGATAGCTTCTGACTTTAAATCAAACCCTGCATTAAAGACAAAGATTTATTTTCATTGTTGTCAGCAAAAAAGATCCACAGATGCATTTGTAATAACGGGAGTAACAGATTTCAGTGTTGAATATTCCTCGGTAGAATGTTTCATCCAGAAATTGTAGGCTGTGATGTTCACAAATGCCTGTTTCACTACTTCCATTCAACAACTTAATTTTAATGACAATTTATGCAGTTTATCAAGTTCATGCAGATTTTTAGTTGACATTTTATATTGACATTTTAGCCATTTTGCATTCGCTTTCTTCCAGAGTGACTTTCATCCAGACAGCCACACAACATAGTCTTTGCACATTTTTGGGGGGGGCATTCATTTAAGATACTCTTTGAAGAGGTAGGGTCTCAGACGTCTTTGGAAGATGGGCAGAGACTTTGCTGTCCTAGCTTCAGCGTTAAGGTCGTTCCACCATCGGGGTGCCTTCACAGAGAAGATCTTCGACTGGGTTGAGCAGATGCGGCCAAGAGACCAGAGGTGACAGAACGGAGTGCTCGGATTGGGGTGTAGGGTTTGACCATAGCCTGAAGTTATGGAGGGGTAGTTCCCCTTGCTGCGGTGCGTCAAGGAGTGGGGTGACATGGAAGAACTTGGGAAGGTTAAATACCGGATGGGCTGCAGCGTTCTGGATAAGTTTCAGGGGTTTGATGGCACAAGTAGGGAGGCCAGTCAACAGAGAGTTGCTGGAGTCTAGATGGGAGAAGACCATAGCCTGGATTAGGACCTGTGCCGCTTCCTGTATGAGGAAGGGTTGTACTCTATGGCTGTTGTAGAGCATGAACCTGCAGGAGTGAGTCACTGCTTTGATTTTAGCAGAGAATGACAGGGTGTTGTCAAGGGTCACACCAAGGTTCTTTGCACTTTGGGAGAGGGACACCATGGAGTTGTCAACCATGATGGAGAGGTCTTGGAGCGGGCAGGCCTTCCCCGGGAAGATGGGCAGCTCTGTCTTGTCGAGATTAAGCTTGAGGTGGTGGGCTGATATCCAAGCTGAGATGTCTGCCAGGCACACAGAGATGCATATCTATGTGTGGTTTTCATATGGTTTATTTAATTTTTTAATGTTTAATAAACACAAAATGGGGCTTTTCATTACAAGACTTTCATTGAGACGCTCTTTAGTATACGTCACATCTCATCTCACCCTATTCTACATAAACACGACAGTGCATTATAACCAATATACACTTACTAAATAGACCTACACATACCTACACGCTAATAAACACCTACTATACATGTGAAAATAGTTTTGTCAGGTTTGTCTGATGACTTTTTACTTATCATAGCTGACTTGTTTTTACCCACAACAAAATATTTATGTCCACCATGATGGGTTTTAACAACAATGAAGTCAATCTGTAACTACAGTATAGGACTCGAACCTAGTGGGGATGGGTAAAGACTCCATGTTGAAAGTGTGTTTATTAACTGTGTGTGTGTGTGTGTGTGTGTGTACGTACCGGAGTGTATGTCTGTGTAACCTGTATCACCTGTCTCTTCCAGGAGGAAGAGGGTCCAGAGGTGCTGCTGGTGAAGGAGGAGAGCTGTGAGGAGGGTCTGTGGAACCCAGAAGGGACCATGGTCATAGAGGACAACCAGACTACACCACCTTCTGAACCCACAGAGGAACCAGTTGAGCAGCACAGGACCACAAACAGTCTCACTGAAGTGAGCCCACTGTAAACTACTGTCTGTATGGTATTAGGTCAGGGCCCGTATCCACAGAGCGGGAGTGCTGATCTGGATCAGTTTTGCCTTTTTAGATCATAATGAAGACTATAAAGGTTAGAGGTCGACCGATTATGGTTTTTCGATGCCGATTCTGATTATTGGAGGACCAAAAAAGTCGATACCGATTAATCGGACGATTTAATAAAAAAATATATTTTATTTGTAATAATGACAATTACAACATAATGAATGAACACTTATTTTACCTTAATATAATACATCAATAAAATCAATTTATCCTCAAATAAATAATGAAACATGTTTAAATAATGCAAAAACAAAGTGTTGGAGAAGAAAGTAAAAGTGCAATATAATGTAAGAAAGCTAACGTTTAAGTTCCTTGCTCAGAACATGAGAACATATGAAAGCTGGTGGTTCCTTTTAACATGAGTCTTCAATATTCCCAGTTAAGAAGTTTTAGGTTGTAGTTATTATAGGAATTATTGGACTATTTCTCTCCATACGATTTGTATTTCATATACCTTTGACTATTGGATGTTCTTATAGGCACTTTAGTATTGCCAGTGTAACAGTATAGCTTCTGTCCCTCTCCTCGCTCATACCTGGGCTCGAACGAGGAACACAGCGACAACAGCCACTCTCAAAGCAGCGTTACCCATGCAGAGCAAGGGGAACAACTACTCCAAATCTCAGAGCGAGTGACATTTGAAACGCTATTAGCGCTCACCCCGCTAACTAGCTAGCCTTTTCACATCGGTTACACCAGCTTAATCTCGGGAGTTGATAGGCTTCGAGCCCATAAACAGCAGAGCTGCTGGCAAAATGCACGAAAGTGCGGTTTGAATGAATGCTTACGAGCCTGCTGGTGCCTACCATCGCTCAGACTGCTCTATCAAATCATAGACTTAATGAAAACATAATAACACACAGAAATACAAGCCTTAGGTCATTAATATGGTCGAATCCGGAAACTATAATCTCGAAAACAAAACATTTATTATTTCAGTGAAATACGGAACCGTTCCGTATTTTATCTAACGGGGGGCATCCATAAGTGTAAATATTCCTGTTACATTGCACAACCTTCAATGTTATGTCATAATTACGTAAAATTCTGGCAAATTAGTTCGCAACGAGCCAGGCGGCCCAAACTGTTGCATATACCCTGACTCTGCGTGCAATGAACGCAAGAGAAGGGACACAATTTCACCTGGTTAATATTGCCTGCTAACCTGGATTGCTTTTAGCTAAATATGCAGGTTTAAAAATATATACTTCTGTGTATTGATTTTAAGAAAGGCATTGATGTTTATGGTTAGGTACAGTCGTGCAACGATTGTGCTTTTTTCGCAAATGCGCTTTTGTTAAATCATCCCCCGTTTGGCGAGGTTGGCTGTCTTTGTTAGGAAGAAATAGTCTTCACACAGTTCACAACGAGCCAGGTGGACCAAACTGCTGCATATACCCTGACTCTGTTGCAAGAGAAGTGACACAAAGAAATTCATGTTAGCAGGCAATATTAACTAAATATGCAGGTTTAAAAATATATACTTGTGTATTGATTTTAAGAAAGGCAGTGATGTTTATGGTTAGGTACCTTTTTCGCGAATGTGCACCGCATCGATTATATGCAACCCAGGACACACTAGATAAACTAGTAATATCATCAACCATGTGTAGTTAACTAGTGATTATGATTGATTGATTGATTGTTTTTTATATGATAAGTTTAATGCTAGCTAGCAACTTACCTTGGCTTCTTACTGCATTCGCGTAACAGGCAGGCAGGTGGTTAGAGCGTTGGACTAGTTAACCGTAAGTTTGCAAGATTGAATCACCGAGCTGACGAGGTAAAAATATGTCGTTCTGGCCCTGAACAAGGTAGTTAATCCACCGTTCCTAGGCCGTCATTGAAAATAAGAATGTGTTCTTAACTGACTTGCCTAGTTAAATAAAGGTGTAAAAAAAAAAACCGGTGTCCAAAAATACAGATTTCCGATTGTTATGAAAACTTGAAATCAGCCCTAATTAATCGGCCATTCTGATTAATCGGTCGACCTCCAATGGTAGGTGGGGACCTGATCATAGATCAGCACTCCTACTCTGATGCTTTGTGAATACGGGCCCAGGTCTTGACCATGCCTTTGAATTTATAAAACTATTAAAGAGTGACAAGTGATCAAATTAACTAACATGTTTGCATAGTACTCATAGTAATCCCTCATTGCCCAATCAGAAGATGCTCCATAGCAGGGTGCTCATATCAGATTTATTGATCCAACATCCTCTCACTCTGTATCTCTTACAGTCAGTAGACATGGAGGATGGGAAGCCTGATCTGCTGCTGGTCAAAGAGGAGACCATAGAAGATGGACCAGAGAGCATTGATCTGCTGAGTGGACTAAAGATGGGGGAGCAAGGTAAGGGAGAAATACATAATCTGCCTTCAGAAAGTATTCATATCCCTAGACTTATTCCACATTTGTTGTTACAACCTGCATTCAAAATGTATTAAATAACATCCTCATCCATTTACACACACTACCCCATAATGACAAAGTGAAAACATGTTTTTAGAGTTTAAAAAAAATGAAATTCAGAAATATCTAAATTAAAAATATTCACACCGCTATGTCAATACATCCTAGAATCACCTTTGGAAGCTATTACAGCCGTGAGCCTTTCTGGGTAAGTCCCGCTGATTGGTGATTTTGTCTCCCAATGGAAAGCGGACTGAACCAGGTTTTCCTCTATGATTTTGACTGTGCTTAGCTCTATTCCATTTATTTAAGGGGATATTCAATTTCTGCTTTTTTGTTTATCCATCTACCAATAGATGCCTTTCTTTGTGAGGCATTGGAAACCTCCCTGGTCTTTGTGGTTGAATCTGTGTTTGAAATTCACTGCTCGACTGAGGGACCTTACAGAGAATTGAATGTGTGGGGTACAGAGATGAGTCATGTTAAACACTCTTATTTCACACAGTGAGTCCAAGCATCTTATTATGTAACTTGTTAAGCACATTTTTACTATTTTACTCCTGAACTTATTTAGACAAAATGGTTGAATACTTATTAACCTGTCTAGGACTGGGGTGCCGCTAGCACTGAAAAGGCAGAGACGCGAAATTCAAAAATATATATTTTTTTAAATATTTAACTTTCACACATTAAAGTCCAATACAGCTAATGAAAGACACAGATCTTGTGAATCCAGCCAACATGTCCGATTTTTAAAATGTTTTACAGGGAAGACACAATATGTAAAGATGTAAATCTATTAGCTAAACACATTAGCATAATCCACCATCTTTTCTTTGTCCACCAACACCAGTAGCTATCACCAATTCGGCTAAACTAAGAAATTGATAGCCACTAACCAAGAAAAAACCTCCTCAGATGACAGTCTGATAACATATTTATGGTATAGGATAGGTTTTGTTAGAAAAATGTGCATATTTCAGGTAGATGTCATAGTTTACAATTGCACCCACCGTCACAAATGGACTAGAATAATTACAATGAGCAACGTGTTTACCTAACTACTAATCATCAAACATTTCGTAAAAATACACAGCATACACTAATCGAAAGACACAGATCCTGTGAATACAGACAATATTTCAGATTTTCTAAGTGTCTTACAGCGAAAACACAATAAATCGTTATATTAGCATTGCACATGTGCAAACATTACCCCAGCGTTGATTCTAGCCAAAGAGAGCGATAACGTAAACATCGCCAAAATATATTAATTTTTTCACTAACCTTCTCAGAATTCTTCAGATGACACTCTTGTAACATCACATTACAACATACATATACAGTTTGTTCGAAAATGTTCATATTTAGCCACCAAAATCATGGTTAGACAATGAGAAAAGTAGCCCAGCTGGTCAGAAAATGTCGTGCGCCATATTAGACAGTGATCTAGTCGTATACATAAATACTCATAAACGTGACTAAAAAATATAGGGTGGACAGCGATTGATAGACAATTTAATTCTTAATACAATCGCGGAATTACATTTTTTAAATTATCCTTACTTTTCAATACAGTTTGCGCCAAGCGAAGCTACGTCAAAAAAGATGGCGTCCTAAGCCACTAACATTTTTCGACAAACACGATTTATCATAATAAATTGTTCCTACTTTGAGCTGTTCTTCCATCAGAATCTTGGTCAAAGAATCCTTTCTTGGGTCTAATCGTCTTTTGGTCGAAAGCTGTCCTCTTGCCATGCAGAAATACACATTGCGTTCGGCATGAACTGGAACGGTGCCCAGAGATTCACAGTGGCTCAGAAATAAATGTCCCAAAATCGCACTAAACGGATATAAATTGCTATAAAACGCTTTAAATTAACTACCTTATGATGTTTTTAACTCCTATAACGAGTAAAAATATGACCGGAGAAATATAACTGGCTACACTAATGCTTGGAAAAACAGTAGGTCGGTGTCCTCCGCGCGCCTGACGCACCTAGAAAAGAGTTCCTACCTACAGGATTTTTTCATTTATAGTGGCTGTGATTGGGCAATCGATACCATTCAAAGCGTCATCACGTAAAGGCATCCAGGGGAAGACGTAAGCAGTGTCCGTATACTCATAGGAATAACAGTGGCCTTAAAATTGACTCCAGAACAGGGGCCAAAATGTGTGAAATCTGACTCCATGTCAGGGAAATTGCTGTAGAATGAGTTCTGTTCCACTTAGAGACAAAATTTCAACGGCTATAGAAACTATAGACTGTTTTCTATCCAATAATAATAATAATATGCATATTGTACGATCAAGAATTTTGTAGGAAGCCGTTTCAAAAATTACACGATTTCCATAAATAGTGACAACAGCACCCCCTAGCCTTAACAGGTTAACTCAAGATATTTCAGCTTAGAATTTTTTATGAATTTGTAAAAATGTCTAAAAACATAATTCCACTTTGACATTGTGGGGTATTGTGTGTAGGCCAGTGACACACAATCTCAAGGGGTGTGAATACTCTCTGAAGGCACTGTATAGGCTACATACTGTACAGTAATAGATATTCAATGGGAATAGTGATGTGCCTGGCTATCGTTATTCATTTTCTTCCATGAAATCAATAGAACTTATGTTTACATAGAAAAACATACACATTATAATGTATGAACTTGACTCAAAAAACATTGACTTATCAATGACCCAAGTCCAGCGCAGATAATCCCTACCATTGTGTAGCTGAGTTGTCGTAGTGCTGCTGCAAATGTACATTGTCCCAGGGGTGTTGTCAGTCATAAGTAACTTAATTCATGTCCCTCTAACTTCCCTGAGTGCATCTGTTCATCCTACAGCTATTGTATTCTGTAATCATGTGCCTATGAACCAGAGTTCTACTCTTAGCACTGAGGTGTGCCCTAGTAGGAAGTCCACTCTGTTCAGCTCACCCTGCACTATCAACTCAAACATAAATAACGTTGTCATGTCTACTTATAAGCTTCCCAGATAAGTGCTGAAAATAGCCCACATTAAGAAGCAAGGTTCATGAAATAAATAACTTGCTAGTAACAGATGACATTCATATTTTGACTCTGAAACGCACTTAGATAATACCTTTGATAATACAGTGGTAGCAATACATGGTTATAACATCTACAGAAAAGACAGAAATGCCAATGGGGGCGGTGTTGCAGTCCATATTCAGAACCACATTCCTGTAGAGCTTAGAGAGGATCTCATATTAAATACTGTTGAAGTAATATGGCTACAGGTTAATCTGCCTCACCTAAAGCCCGTTCTTGTGGGAAGCTGCTATAGACCCCCATCTGCTAACAGTCAATATATTTACATTTACATTTAAGTCATTTAGCAGACGCTCTTATCCAGAGCGACTTACAAATTGGTGCATTCACCTTATGATATCCAGTGGAACAACCACTTTACAATAGTGCATCTAACTCTTTTAAGGGGGGGGGGGGGGGGGGGGGGGTTAGAAGGATTACTTTATCCTATCCTAGGTATTTCTTAAAGAGGTGGGGTTTCAGGTGTCTCCGGAAGGTGGTGATTGACTCCGCTGACCTGGCGTCGTAAGGGAGTTTGTTCCACCATTGGGGTGCCAGAGCAGCGAACAGTTTTGACTGGGCTGAGCGGGAACTGTACTTCCTCAGAGGTAGGGAGGCGAGCAGGCCAGAGGTGGATGAACGCAGTGCCCTTGTTTGGGTGTAGGGCCTGATCAGAGCCTGAAGGTACGGAGGTGCCGTTCCCCTCACAGCTCCGTAGGCAAGCACCATGGTCTTGTAGCGGATGCGAGCTTCAACTGGAAGCCAGTGGAGAGAGCGGAGGAGCGGGGTGACGTGAGAGAACTTGGGAAAGTTGAACACCAGACGGGCTGCGGCGTTCTGGATGAGTTGTAGGGGTTTAATGGCACAGGCAGGGAGCCCAGCCAACAGCGAGTTGCAGTAATCCAGACGGGAGATGACAAGTGCCTGGATTAGGACCTGCGCCGCTTCCTGCGTGAGGCAGGATCGTACTCTGCGAATGTTGTAGAGCATGAACCTACAGGAACGGGTCACCGCCTTGATGTTAGTTGAGAACGACAGGGTGTTGTCCAGGATCACGCCAAGGTTCTTAGCACTCTGGGAGGAGGACACAATGGAGTTGTCAACCGTGATGGCGAGATCATGGAACGGGCAGTCCTTCCCCGGGAGGAAGAGCAGCTCCGTCTTGCCGAGGTTCAGCTTGAGGTGGTGATCCGTCATCCACACTGATATGTCTGCCAGACATGCAGAGATGCGATTCACCACCTGGTTATCAGAGGGGGGAAAGGAGAAGATTAATTGTGTGTCGTCTGCATAGCAATGATAGGAGAGACCATGTGAGGATATGACAGAGCCAAGTGACTTGGTGTATAGCGAGAATAGGAGAGGGCCTAGAACAGAGCCCTGGGGGACACCAGTGGTGAGAGCACGTGGTGAGGAGACAGATTCTCGCCACGCCACCTGGTAGGAGCGACCTGTCAGGTAGGACGCAATCCAAGCGTGGGCCGCGCCGGAGATGCCCGGCTCAGAGAGGGTGGAGAGGAGGATCTGATGGTTCACAGTATCAAAGGCAGCCGATAGGTCTAGAAGGATGAGAGCAGAGGAGAGAGAGTTAGCTTTAGCAGTGCGGAGCGCCTCCGTGACACAGAGAAGAGCAGTCTCAGTTGAATGACTAGTCTTGAAACCTGACTGATTTGGATCAAGAAGGTCATTCTGAGAGAGATAGCAGGAGAGCTGGCCAAGGACGGCACGTTCAAGAGTTTTGGAGATATCAGATAATATCTGGATAATATGTGTGAAATGCTTGATAATGTATGTGATATCAACAGAGAGGTGTATTTTCTGGGTAATTTCAATATTGACTGGCTCTCATCAAGCTACCCACTCAAGAAAAAGCTTCAAACTGTAACCAGTCCCTGCCATCAGTCAACCTACCAAGGTAGTTACAAACAGCACAGGAATATAATCATCAACATGTATTGATCACATCTTTACTAATGCTCCCGAAATTTGTTTTAAAGCAGTATCCAAATCCATTGCATGTAGTGATCACAATATAGTAGCCATATCTAGGAAAACCAAAGTTCCAAAGGCTGGGCCTAATATAGTGTATAAGAGTTTTGTAGTGATTTGTATGTTGTTGATGTAAAGAATATTTGCTTGTGTGTAATGAGGAGCAACCAGACACTGTACTTGACACATTTATGAAATTGCTTAATCCAGTTACTAATAAGCATGCACCCATTAAGAAAGTGACTGTAAAAACTGTTAAATCCCCTTGGATTGATGAGGAATTGAAAAATGTTATGGTTTTGAGGGATGAGGCAAAAGGAATGGCAAATACGTTTGGCTGCACAACCGATTGGCAAACATACTGCAAATGTGACTTAACTGAATAAAAAGAAGAAACTGTACTATGAAACAAAGATAAAGGATATAAAGAATGATAGTAAAAAGCTTTGGAGCACCTTAATAAGAACCCCTCGACAATATCCGCTGAAAAGGCAGAGAGCGAAATTCAAAAATATTTTTTTGAAATATTTACCTTTCATATATTCAATACACCAAATTAAAGCTTAACTCCTTGTTAATCTACCCATCGTGTCAGATTTCAAAAAGGCTTTACAGCGAAAGCACACCATATGATTATGTTAGGTCAGAGCCTAGTCACAAAAAAACATATAGCCATTTTCCAGCCAAAGAGGGGAGTCACAAAAAGCAGAAATAGAGAAAATGAATTACTAACCTTTGATCTTCATCAGATGGCACTCATAGGACTTCATGTTACAAAATACATGTATGTTTTGTTCGATAAAGTTCATATTTATATCCAAAAATCTCAGTTTACATTGGCGTGTTATTTTCAGTAATGGTGTGCCTCGAAAACATCCGGCGAATTTGCAGAGAGCCACATCAATTTAGAGAAATACTCATCATAAACTTTGATAAAAGATACAAGTGTTATGCACAGAATTAAAGATATACTTCTCCTTAAATAAAATGTTTGGCAAAAAGGAAAACTCAGCTCAATCATTCACTGAAACAGATGGCTCATTCATTACATTATATTGCCAACTACTTGAATGATAATTTTTAGGGGAAAGATTAGCAAGATTAGGCATGACATGCCAGCAACAAATGCCGAGACTACACATCCAAGTATAACTGACCAAATTATGAAAGACAAGCATTGTAATTTTGAATTCCCTAAAGTGAGTGTGGAAGTGGCGAAAATATTGTGTTCTATCAAAAATGACAAGCCCCCGGGGTATGACAACTTGGAGGTTAAATGACTGAAAATAATAATGGATGATATTGCCACTCCTATTTGCCATGTTTTCAATTTAAGCCTACTAGAAAGTGTGTCAGGTCTGGCAAAAGTCATTCCGCTACCAAAGAATAATAAAGCCCCTTTTACTGGCTCAAATAGCCGACCAATCAGCCTGTTACCAACACTTCGTAAACTTTTGGATTTTTTGGGGGGGTGGCCAGATACAATACTATTTTACCGTAAACAAATTGACAACAGACTTTCAGCACACTTATAGGGAAGGACATTCAACAAGCATAGCATTTACATTTACATACAATTGATGATAAAAAATAATGTGGGAGCTGTCTTGTTAGACTTCAGTGTGGCTTTTGACATTATCGATCATAGCGGCTGGAAAAACGTATGTGTTATGGCTTTACACCTGCTATATTGTGGATAAAGAGTTACCTCTCTATCAGAACACAGAGGGTGCTCTTTAATGGAAGCCTCTACAACATAAACTAGATAGAATCAGGAATTCCCCAGGACAGCTGTTTCGGCCCCTTACTTTTCTATATTTACTAATGACATGCCACGTGTTGATACAACAGTCTGTCCATAATAAAGCGCTGCTGCTTCAGTCGAATGGTCAGGTGCCACAGAAGAACAGGGCAGCACGGCTGGCCCTTAAATGTACACAGAGAGCTAGCATTAATAATATGCATGTCAATTTCTAATGGCTCAAAGTGGAGGAGAGATGGACTTCATCACTACTTGTTTTTGTAAGAAGTGTTTACAAGCTGAAGGCACCGAGCTGTCTAAACTACTTGAACACAGCTAGGACACCCATGCATACCCCACAAGACATGCCCCCAGAGGTCTCTTCACAGTCCCCAAGTTCAGAACAAACTATGGGAGGTGCACAGTACTACATAGAGCCATGACTACATGGAACTCTATTCCACATCAGGTAACTGATGCAAGCAGTAGAATTTTTGATTTTTAAAAAACAGATAAATATACCTTATGGAATAGTGAGGACTGTGAAGACACACAGGTACAGACACACGCATACGCACGCGCTAGCACACATACTCTACACACACATATATTGTAATATTGTTGTATGATGGTATTATACATTTTGTATTGTAGATATATAGTGGTGTAATAATGTTATATGATGTACTGTTTTAGCTTTTGTTTTGTGTGATGTAAGTGCCTTAATGTGTTTGGACCCCAGGAAGTGCAGCAGCTAATGGGGATCCCTAATAAATACATATGTAGAGTTCTCTACCATGTTTGTAAAGTCTACTTTGTAACCTCTTCCTGCAGGTGGTTGGCTGGAGGCTAACAGAGGAGACTGGGCAGCCATATTGGATTCCCAGATCCAGACGGATGCAGCCAAGGGCCCAGGGGTCAACATCACTGAGCAGGTCAGGAACAGAGGCGACATAGTGGAGGTCAGTGGATGGGACAGCGTCCTCAACTCTGGGCTGGGGAACAACAATGTTAACCACAACCAGAAACAGACAGTGGAACACAAAACAACAACCAAAATTAGTCTCCATGACAACAGACTGTCTGAGACCAGGGCGAGGCTTAGATTTGGTCTGCGGGGACGGGGAGGTGTCCGTAAGACAACAGACACAGACTTGGCTAGCGATGCTCCATCCTGCTCCTATAGTTGTGATTCAGAGAGACTGATGACGCCTCAGATGCTAACAGATGCTGCCTTCAGCTTGCCTTCTATAGGATCTATCAACTGGAACATGGACCCTGTGACAACACAGACAATCCCTGGCCTTCATCCTCCTCACACTCTCCTAATGTTAAACCAGACCTCAGACAATGCCAGTGCCTCATCACTAAATGGCTACACAAACCTATTGACAAATGACAGTAGTAGTAACACTATCAGTAGATCCGGTGTCAAAGAGAAGCGCTTCCCGTGTTCATTCTGTGGGAAAACTTTCAGTTTTCCTAAACAGGTGGAGATCCACCAGAGGATGCACACAGCAGAGACATCGTTCAGCTGCCACCTGTGCCGGGCCTGTTTTTCACACTTGTCCAGCCTAAAGAGGCACCAGAGGGTCCACACAGGGGAGAAACCATTTGGCTGCCACCTGTGCAAGGCCAGTTTTTCACACTCATCCAACCTGAAGAGGCACCAGAGAGTCCACACAAGGGAGAAATCCTAGAGCTGCCCCAGTGTGAGAAGAGGTTCTCGCACCAGCTGAAGATGCACCTGAAGATCCACACAAAAGAGCCCGTTCGCCTGTACGCACTGCGAGAAGAGGTTCTCAGAGAGGAGCTACCTCAGGATACACCAGCAGAAAATGCACACCGCCCATGTGTAGTGACATGTAATGTAGTATTAGTTAGTTTGTAGTTAATTCTGTTTGTTTTGGATGTAGTAGGGAAACTGAATGAGGTGAATTGAGGAAATAATGAGTATGATGAAACAGAGTTGATGATATGGTGATGGTTGGTGTGATGGTGTCTCTAAAAGTGCTTCACTGATGTAAAGTGAACCTTGTCCTGTTTGATGCTGGTGTTTTATAATGAGGAAATGATAGTGCCTTAATTCATGTTTACTTGACATGAAGTAGTGAAGATGTGTCTAATGTTGAACCTTTTCCAAAGTATTCTAAAATAAATTTTGTCAAAGCGAGGGTCCAAGATTTACAGAAAAAGTCGTGTTACCATAGTGAAGTTATTCTACATGTTGTTTTGTACAATTAAAGTACTGTACTTCACTGTGTGAGTGTATGACCATTTTGTTGAAATTAAATACAACATTGACTCTGTTCTGACTGACTTGGTTCTTTTGTGTCATTGCAGGGACTGAGCTTCCCTTATCTCAGTCAAGCCAAAACATTATACTTCATTTTTTTAAATCAAAACATGGACATTTTTTCTAATAAACTCCAAGGCTCGATATTGTTAGCTACTTGAATCACGGTGTTATAGATGGTCTTGACTGTGGTTATTTTTACTATCATGTCATGTTTCTGTGTACAGCAGAGAGTTTCTTATATAAACCTTTATGCTTTTCTGTTCAATTTGTGTTTACAGTCTGCAGTCCAAGAGGACCTGCTGATATCTGGTGTTACTGGCGGGAGAGACTGGACCTCTGAAGCGGGTGGTCACAAACCCTGGCCCCGGATCAGGACACTGGATCAGGAGCCGTTGCTCTTCCTTCGCGAGTCGGAACCAGGACCCAACCACGAAGGACAGAGACCCCACCACCACACAGAACACAACGAGTGGACAGGTGGACTCAACACCCTCAGTCCTAGTCGTCATCAGAGAGACAGAGGCTCCAGTCAGGGATCCAATCAGCAATTTAGGCTCTTGTCTTCACAGTCTCAGTGCAGGGATGGAGCAGGGCCTGGGGCTGATAGAGATAGACCCTCCTGTTCCTATGATACAAACACCACAGTATCCATGATGAACAGAGCAGGTCACCCTGGGCTTCAGCCTTCACATAGAGTGGTGGGAGACCCGCCTAGTGGGAGTCTAACAGGAAGTCTTTCTCCTTCAAGATCTCCTCTAATGCCTGGTGACTGGGTTCATAGAAAGCCTGGACCTGGGTCTAGCCTTCCTCGGTTACCTCAGGATTACCTCACCAATACAGACAGGGTCAGGATGGGTGTTCACCATGAGAGGTACGTAGCCTATAACACTGCAGACAATCCCAACACCCAAACAATGGCTAGAGGTCAAGGAGGGAGCTCAAACACTAACCACCTGAGGGTGGTGGCTCCTGCTTCTACCTCCTCTGGTGTCATTGGATCACAACGTGGGAGGCCGAGTTTTAGGACAGACGCCGACAAGCCGTACGCCTGCCCCACGTGTGGGAAGCGCTTCGCTGAGGCGAACTATGTGAAGAAGCACCAGACCGTTCACACTAAGGAGAGGCCCTTCAAGTGCAAACTATGTTACAAGAGCTTCTCCTTCCAGAGTAACCTTATCAAACATAGGAGTGTCCACAATGGGGAGAAATCGTAGCAGTGTGGCCATTCTTTTTAGGTCAGTTAGGGTAATGTCTGTACTGAGCTTGGAAGATACTGATCATGGCCTTTTCTCATTTGGATTATCTCAACTTCTGCGTCCTCTGTCTTCCGTCCTCTCTCGCCTCCTTTTGAAAAAGGTAATCGAGGAGAGCGAACGTGGATGAAAATGCACTTGTTTTAAAATCGACTCACCTTCTCCACTTGTGCGTCATCAGGCAAGTGACGTTTACAGGGGTGGATCCCAAAATAAATAAATGTGTAAAGTGATAAAAACTAATTTAGTTGTGTGAGACATGTAGCATACAGATCTGGGATAACTATAGTTTTTACTATGCTTTATGGAAAGTAACTATTTGTTCCCCGAAAGTAACTATTTGTCAGAGGGAAAAAGTTACTTTGGAGATGACTACAATTATTTGAATATATATCCCAAAAAATCACTACTTTTTAAAACTATTTTGAATACAGATCTCAGAAAACAACTACTTAAAAAAATATTTAATACAGATCTCAGGAAGTTACTACTTTTCTGAAACTATTGGATTGGCTGTCTTCAACTAATGGCAGGGTTGTACAGTGCCTAATTAGAAAGTATTCACACCCCTTGACTTTTTCCACATTTTGTTGTGTTACAGCCTGAATTTAAAATAGATTTAATTGAGATGTTGTGTCACTGGCCTACACACAATACTCCATGTCAAAGTGGAATTTTTTATTTTTACATATTAAAAATGAAAAGCTGAAATTTCTTGTCAAGTATTCAACCCATTTTGTTACTTAAATAAGTAGAGTAGTAAACGTTTGGATTGTACCCTTTTTCAATTTAGCCTAAAATGACACCCAAATTAAACTGCCTGTAGCTCTTAACATGTCACAATAAGTTGCATGCAATATTAGTGTAACATTATTTTTCAATTACTACCTCGTCTCTGTACCCCACACATACAATTATCTGTAAGGTTCCTCAGTCTAGCGTTGAGTTTTTAACACTGATTCAACCACAAAGACCAGAGTTTCCCCCCCCCCCCAATGCCTCGCAAAGAAGTGCACCTATTGTTTAGATAAAAACAAAAAAAAATGTTTTACTGACATTGAAAATCCCTTTGAGCATGGTGAAGTTATTAATTACACTTTGGATGGTGTGTCAATACACCCAGTTGCCGGAGAGGAAGGAAACTACTCAGGGATTTCACCATGAGTCCAATGGTGACTTTAATACAGTTACAGAAATGAATGGCTGTGATAGGAGAAAACTGTGGATGGAGCAACAACATTGTAGTTACTCCACAATACTAACCTAAATGACAGAGTGAAATGAAGGAAGCCTGTACAATATTTTTTTAAATCTAAAACATGCAGCCTGTTTGCAATAAGCCATTAAAGTATAACTATCTGGAACTGTATGTTGAAGATAGAATGAATAGAGCACACACGATCTCCTATACTATTCCAATATACTTGACAGTCGTTTGATCTACACAATCAATTTCTATCTGAACATTTCGTAAATGTCCATTCTCCTGAATGTCCATTGCCCTTGGTCAGGGCTGCCCAACCCTCTTCCTGGAGATCTACTGTCCTGTGAGTTTTCAGTCAAACTTTAATTTAACACACCTGATTCTACTAATTAGCTGATCAACAAGACCTTAACTAGCTGAATCTGAAATGCTAAATTAGGGTTGGACTGAAAACCTACAGGACAGTAGATCTCCAGGAAGAGGGTAGGGCAGCCCTGTCCTAGTTGTACAAAATCAAGTCATACCAATTAACCAATGATATTTTGTACAGATAAGTATAAATACATTGACGCTCAACTACTGTATGACTCTTTCAACATGCCACTGAAATGTTCAAAGCTGCGATACATTTTATGATAACTGAAAATACTGCAGAGTAATTCAAACTTTGCTCACTTTGCTAAGCAAGTTGAATGCTTAGCAAAAACAACTTCGAACCTCTACGTCCATCTGAAGGTAAGTGTTCTTGTTTCGAGCGCAATATACCATCTTTAAATAGATAGATTACTCAGAATACAAACTAAAATGATTTTCCACCTACCTTCGCTGTAGTTGATTCAAGAAGGCAGTTTTGTGATATCTAGTTTACTTTCAATGCTAAATATACATATCTTGTTACTATTAGCATTCTCAGTAATACTCAACGTTAAACTGTCATTGTGCCTGTAATAAAACAAATTACTTTTGGAGCAACATTTTATTAGGATGTTCCATAATACTTTTGTAAATGGATTTTAATTGCATGGCAATGAGCTTTGAGTTTTTAGCTACTGTACCTGAAGAATGGTGACTTCCTTATTCCACTCCATTGTTATGCTATTATAAAGCAATTTCCAAAGGCCTATGTAACAATGTTGCTATTGTAACACGTTACTACACATGTATAAGAACTGATGTCAAGTGTTACTGTATTACCTTATGTCTCACTCATTATGAAAAATATTTGTTAGTCATTTTGAAGTTGCAAAAGTAGTCTACTGTAATGTTGAGGTGATTCCATGTTCCTCCTATTTAATTCTAGGCTATAGGCTATATTAAGATTCATATCTGAGAGCCCTCTAAACCATGTGCTTATGATCATATATTTAGACTAATTCAACTAACTGTTGTAGTTTTTTCTTTTCAAGTTATTTGCCTACATTCAAATACCTCCAAATATGAGTTGGTCTTCTGAGCGGTATTCTAAATACTTTAAGATATTATTTGGTTTTCTGAGACCTGTATTTGAACGTCAAACAACGTAGTTGTCTTTTAGTTGAAACTCTAAACTATATTTGACTACTATGAATTGGTATTTTCAAATAAACCACAAAATACAACTACTTTATGCCGAGGAGTGGTAGCATATTGTTTTTAAACGTGTGCATTCTTTTCCCCCGACAAAAAAAGCTGAATTCAATACACATGACTATCCTCAATGAAAGGTGTCTATCGAGGATCTAGGATGGAAGGCAGCTGTCAATGATCACGTCAGGCTGCGTTTCATTTTTTTTATGGCGGTTTGATCGCGGGGGAGGCACTAGTAATGTGCAGTTTACGGTTTGCCTGTTTATTTCAATTGTATTAGTCTATAAATATATCTCTTTGCCAAAATTCGTCATCTCTCCAATGTCTTATTCGACTAGTGGTTGTTGTGAAATGTTTATTACTTGCCTACATTTTACTCCCTCCTCTGTTTAATATAACACACAAAAATGTATTATTCATTTCGGTTGGGTGAAGTTTGTTCTATAGAAAGTATTTGACTCTAGCCACAAAATTAAGGAAATTAGAAGCGGGGAGGATTTTGCCAGCCTTCTAATTTCGTTAATTTTGTGGCTAGATTCAAATACTTTTTGTTGTGCACATCAGACTCAAATACTTTCTATAGAACAAACTTCACGTCAGGATAGGCAACCGAAATGAATAATTAATGTATGTGTGTTATATGAAACATAGAGGAGTGAGTCAAATGTTGGCAAGCAATAAGCATTTCAGAACTATTGCTGAAATTACCTAACACTTTCAAAAATACTAGTCGAATAAGACATGGGAAAGATTACGAATTTTGTCAAAGAGATGTATTTATAGACTAATACAAATCATTAGCGGATTTGGGTACGGGCGGCATCTTGCATCGCCCGGGTGGTGAAGGGGCGGGCGCGGGCACTGAAGGGGGGTTTCGCCCATGGCGCCATACAAGCTAGACCCGCCAAATACATTTGAAACAAATAGCCAAACCGAAAACTGCAGACAAATGCTTTCTGCTACTAAGATCAGGGAAATGTAGGCTAAACTGACAACGAAGTAAAGAGCAGAAATCTTAACTAGCAAGCAAGTCGCAGCAATGAAGAACGCAAGGGGGGATTCTTGCAAGGGGGGATTTTCGGCACAACACCGGCCTTCGCAGATTCTGCCATTATACTCCTGAAGTTGCAACCTTTTGTATTTGGAGTGCCAATTTATTTGACCATTTCTGCCAGTTATGATTTTCATATGAACATTTTCGTGTTACAGTTTCATTTACAATGATTTTGAGATACAAAGAGTATTATAAGTGGTTAATCTACATTCTATCTTAATTAAAATTATACATGTATAAAAGTAACTTATTGCCATCGCCAATAATAACCTACATAAAGCCAACACAAAAACATTGCAGCCTGCAGGTAAAAAATATCTTGATACGAATAAATATCCTATAAATCAAACTGGCTAGCATAGCCTGTCTGCAACGATCTTGAAACATTGTATCAACTATCAATTGGGTCGCCCCAAAACTCATGCCAGCAAACTTGAAACATTGTATAAAATATTCTGGTCTGAGTTTGCTATGCCAGTGAGCTCGGAACAGACACAGCTATAGGCTATTTGTTCAAGGGATAAGAAGTAATCAGGTATTTTATGACGTTTCCACTGGATCAGAGCATTACATTTTTCCCTTTCATGCGGAGCGGTTATCGAAAGGGGGAGAGATATGGAAATATTGTGCAAATACTTTGAGGAACTATTGTCATTCTCATCTCATTCTTAAAACATACTTTGTTTACTTGCTGTTTGAGGTGAAGAAAATTACTTTGAGAAGCTCCAAAGCTTATTAGTGGTGGTGAGTTAAGACAATCAGAAATACTGTCAGACATCCCCAAACAGGCACATTCATAGGCCAATATTTGTGCACAGGCCAGATAGACTAGTGCTACTTCTATATGCGTAATCAGGTGCGCATCCTTACTTAAAACCTCTTCAGGATTATCCCCTTTTTTTCAATTTTCGCCTAAAATTACATAGCCAAATCTAACTGCCTGAAGCAAGGATATGCATATTCTTGGTACCATTTGAAAGGAAACACTTTGAAGTTTATGGAAATGTAAAAGGAATGTAGTAGAATATAACACAATAGATCTGGTGAAAGATAATACAAAGAAAAAAACAACTGGTCTTTTGTATTTTTTTTGTACCATCTTTGAAATGCAAGAGAATAATGTATGTATTCTAGCCCAGGTGCAATTTAGATTTTGGCCACTAGATGGCATCAGTGTATTTACTACGTTTTAGACTGATCAAATGAACCATTGCATTTCTGTTCAAAATGTTGTATCAAGACTGTCCAAATGTGCCTAATTTGTTTATTAATAACTTTTCATGTTCAAAATTGTGCACTCTCCTCAAACAATAGCATGGTATTATTTCACTGTAATAGCTAATGTAAATTGGACAGTGCAGTTAGATTAACAAGAATTTAAGCTTTCTGCCAATATCAGATATGTCTATGTCCTGGGAACTTTTCTTGTTACTTACAATCTCATGCTAATCGCATTAGCCTACATTAGCTCAACCGTCCCGTGGAAGGGACACCGATCCCGAAGAAGTTTTAACACTGACAGGAGCGTTTCAAACAAAAGATGATGAATAAACTGACAACTAGTAAATGTAATGAAATAAACAAAAACTTGTATCTCACAGGTGTAGCCTAGGTTGTGAGTTCTGCAAAACACATCCACTCTGACAAAGACAACGGTGAATTACTGTAATAATAATATATTGAATGCATTAACAGAAATGACCATAACCATAAACATTGCAGATTAGAAATTATTAGAATTAAAGGTAAATGTAGGCTACTACTGGTGATGTATGTAATGGGGGATTGATAGTCAGCAAACAATGCACACAATGAAGTTACGAAACAATGAATACCCACGAAATGGCGGGAGAGAGCGCATTCTGTAGAGAGACGTGCCTTGTGCATCTGAGCCACAATCACACTATTCTTTTACCGTAGCATCCCCGCAGCCTCCTCAATGAATTAGTCCACTGAGACAGGTGCAAATCACACACGTGTGTCGTGAGCCATGAAACAAAATGTTTTATTTGCCACTGCTCGACAAAAAAAATGTTTTCAATACAGATCCCTTTTGTCATATAGTAGGCTATTCAATATAACGCACCCAGACCGTAAGAAAGTTGCACAGTATATCCTCAATCTTGTAATAAATCAAATCTAGTGATACATAATTTGACATTTCTTTCATCCATTGTGATATTGTGGGAGCATAACCAACCTTCCAATTAATGGCCATGCTTTTCTTAGCCGCTATAAATGCTAGGTTACACAGTTTCTTCTGATAACAGTCTCTAGTATCTGCATTTCCAAGCAAACAAAAACAGGGAGAAGGGAGAATCTGTATACGTGCTGAGAAAAAATAACATATTCTTTGCCAGAATTCAGCCAGAATCATAGCATATGCAAATATGTCCCCGTTTGTCTTTTTACACTTCCAGCAGTGGAATTATGTTTCTGAGAGCATATATTCAGTTTCACTGGTATAGGATGTTCTATGGATGGTCTTAAACTGCAGTAATTTGTCTGAGATTATATGAACATGACTTGGCATTCAGACATACACTACATGACCAAAAGTATGTGGAAACCTGCTTGCCGAATATCTGATTCCAAAATCATGGGCATTAATATGGAGTTGGCCACCCCTTCGCTGCTATAATAGCCTCTTCTCTTCTGGGAAGACTTTCCGCTAGATGTTGGAACATTGCTGCAGGGACTTGCTTCCATTCAGCCACAAGAGCATTAGTGAGGTTGGGCGATTTAGGCTTGGCTCGCAGTCAGCTATCAAATCAAATCAAATGTAATTGGTCACATACACATGGTTAGCAGATGTTAATGCGAGTGTAGCGAAATGCTTGTTCTTCTAGTAACGACAGTGCAGTAATATCTAACAAGTAATCTAACAGTTCCACAACAACTACTTGTACACACAAATCTAAGTAAAGGGATGGAATAAGAATATGTACAAATAAATATATGGATGAGCGGCATAAGCAAGATGGCATAGAGTACAGTAATGCAAGATATGTAAACATTATTAAAGTGGCGTTATTAAAGTGACTAGTGATCCATTCATTAAAGTGGCCAATGATTTTGAGTATGTATGTAGGCAGCAGCCTCTCTGTGTCAGTGATGGCTGGATAGTAGCAAGGTGGACAGGCAGTGGCTCAGGGGGTTGTTGTCCTTGATGATCTTTTGGGCCTTCCTGTAACATTGGGTGCTGTAGGTGTCCTGGAGGGCAGGTAGTTGACCCCCGGTGATGCATTGTGCAGACCGCACCACCCTCTGGAGAGCGCTGCGGTTGTGGGCGGTGCAGTTGCCGTACCAGGTGGTGATACAGCCCAACAGGATGCTCTCAATTGTGCATCTGTAAAAGTTTGTTAGGGTTTTAGGTGACAAGCCAAATTTCTTCAGCCTCCTGAGGTTGAAGAGGCGCTGTTGCGCCTTCTTCACCACGCTGTCTGTGTGGGTTGACCATTTCAGTTTGTCTGTGATGTGTACGCTGAAGAACTTAACTTGAATAGGGTGTTGCTCCCTTTGCTATTTCCTGAATTGCACGATCATCTCCTTTGTTTTGTTGACGTTGAGTGTGAGGTTATTTTCCTGACACCACACTCCGAGTTGCCTCTCCTCCTCCTCCTTGTCGGCTGTCTCATCGTTGTAGGTAATCAAGCCCACTACTGTTGTGTCGTTTGCAAACTTGATGATTGAGTTGGAGGCATGCATGGCCACGCAGTCATGGGTGAACAGGGAGTACAGGAGGGGGCTGAGCATTCAACCTTGTGGGGCCCCAGTGTTGAGGTTTAGTGAAGTGGAGATGTTGTTTCCTACCTTCCACCTGGGGGCGGCCCGTCATAAAGTCCAGGATCCAATTGCACATGGCGGGGTTGAGACCCAGGGCCTCAAGCTTAATGATGTGCTTGGAGGGTACTATAGTGTTGAATGCTGAGCTGTAGTCAACAAACAGCATTCTTACATAGGTATTCCTCTTGTCCAGATGGGATATGGCAGTGTGCAGTGTGATGGCAATTGCATAGTCTGTGGACCTATTGGGGTGGTATGCAATTTGAAGTGGGTCTAGGGTGGCAGGTAAGGTGGAGGTGATATGATCCTTGACTAGTCTCTCAAAGCACTTCATGATGACAGAAGTGAGTGCTACGGGGTGATAGTCATTTAGTTCAGTTATCTTTGCCTTTTTGGGTACAGGAACAATGGTGACCACCTTGAAGCATGTGGGGACAGAAGACTGGGATAGGTCGAGATTGAATATGTCCGTAAACACACCAGCCAGCTGATCTGCGCATGCTCTGAGGACGCGGCTAGGGATGCCGTCTGGGCCGGCAGCCTTGTGAGGGTTAACACGTTTAAATGTCTTACTCACGTCGGCCACAGAGAAGGAGAGGGAATTGCGACTCCACTTTGTCCCTATACTAACATTTCGCTTGTTTGATTGCCATGCGGAGGGAATAACTACACTGTTTATATTTGGCCATATTCCTAGTCATCTTTCCATGGTTAAATGCAGTTGTTCTCGCTTTCAGTTTTGCACGAATGCCACCATCTATCTACGGTTTCTGGTTAGGGTATGTTTTAATAGTCACAGTGGGTACAACATCTCCAATACACTTCCTTATAAACTCACTCACCAAATCAGCATATACATCGATGTTATTCTCTGAGGCTGCCTAGAACATTTCCCAGTCCAGGTGATCAAAACAATCTTAAAATGTCGATTCCAATTGGACATATCAGCGTTGAATAGTTCTAGTCACGGGTACATCCTGTTTGAGTTTCTGCCTATAGGACGGTAAGAGCAAAATGGAGTCATGGTCAGATTTGCCGAAGGGAGGGCACTATGCATTCGAGCAGGTAGTGTTCTCCTGGCATCCACCAAACCCAGATTTGTTCGTCCGGACTGCCAGATGGTGAAGTGGGATTCATCTCTCCAGAGAACACGTTTCTACTGCTCCAGAGTCCAATGGCGGTAAGCTTTATACCACTCCAGCTGACACTTGGCTTGTATACGGCTGCTCAGCCATGGAAACCCAATTCATGAAGCTCCCAGTTCTTATGCTGAAGTTGCTTCCAGATGCAGTTTGGAACTCGGCAGTGAGTGTTGCAATTTTTACAGGCTACACACATCAGCACTCTGTGGTCCCTTTCTGTGAGCTTGTGTGACCTACCACTTCGCAGCTGAGCCGTCGTTGCTCCTAGATGTTTCCACTTCACAATAACAGCACTTGCAGTTGATCAAGACAGCACTAGCAAGGCAGAAATTTGAAGAAACTGATTTGTTGGAAAGGTTGCATCCTATGATGGTGCCACGTTGCAAGTCACTGAGCTCTTCTGTAAGGTCATTCTACTGCCTATGTTTGTCTATGGAAATCGCATGACTGTATGCTCGATTTTATACATCTTTCAGCAACGGGTGTGGCTGAAATAGCCGAATCCACTAATTTAAAGGGGTGTCCACATACTTGTGTATACATTTGAAGTCGGCAGTTTACATACACTTAGGTTGGAGTCATTAAAATTCGTTTTTCAACCACTCCACAAATTTCTTGTTGATAAACTATAGTTTTGGCGAGTCGGTTGGGACATCTAGCTTTGTGCATGACACAAGTCATTTTTCCAACAATTGTTTACAGACAGATTATTTCACTTATAATTCACTGTATCATAATTCAAGTGGGTCAGAAGTTTACGTACACTAAGTTGACTGTGCCTTTAAACAGCTTGGAAAATTCCAGAAAATGATGTCATGGCTTTAGAAGCTCCTGATAGGCTAATTGACATCATTTGAGTCAATTGGAGGTGTACCTGTGGATGTATTTCAAGGCCTACCTTCAAACTCAGTGCCTCTTTGCTTGACATCATGGGAAAATCAAAAGAAATCAGCCAAGACCTCAGAAAAAAAATGGTATACCTCAACAAGTCTGGTTCATCCTTGGGAGCAATTTCCAATCGTGTGAAGATACCATCTGTACAAACAATAGTACGCAAGTATAAACACGATGGGACCACGCAGCCATCATGCCGCTAAGGAATGATACGCGTTTTGTCTCCTAGAGATGAACTTACTTTGGTCCGAAAAGTGCAAATTAATCCCAGAACAACAGCAAAGGGCCTTGTGAAGATGCTGGAGGATATATCCACAATTAAACGAGTACTATAACGACATAACCGTGAAAGGTCGCTCAGCAAGGAAAAAGCTACTGCTCCAAAACCGCCATAAAAATGCCAGACTACGGTTTGCAATTGCACATGGTGATAAAGATCGTGCTTTTTGTGGAAATGTCCTCTGGTCTGATTAAACAAAATTAGAACTGTTTGGCCATAATGACCATCATTATGTTTGGAGGAAAAAGGGGGAGGCTTGAAGCCGAAGAGCACCATCCCAACCGTGAAGCACGGGGGTGGCAGCATCATGTTGTTCACAAAATAAATGGCATCATGAGGAAAGAAAATGTATGTGGATATATTGAAGCAACATCAAGATATCAGTCAGGAGGTTAAAGCTTGGTCGCAAATGGGTCTTCCAAATGACCCCAAGCATATTTCCAAAGTTGTGGCAAAATGGCTAAAGGACAACAAAGTCAATCTATTGGAGTGGCCATCACAAAGCCCTAACCTCATTCCCATAGAAAATTTGTGGGCAGAACTGAAAAAATGTGTGCGAGCAAGGAGGCCCACAAACCTGACTCAGTTACATCAGCTCTGTCAGGAGGAATGGGCCAAAATTCACCCAATTTATTGTGGGAAGCTTGTGGAAGGCTACCCAAAATGTTTGACCCAAGTTAAACAATTTAAGGGCAATGCTACCAAATACTAATTGGGTGCATGTAAACTTCTGACCCACTGGGAATGTGATGAAAGGAATAAAATCTGAAATAAATAATTCTCTAATATTATTCTAACATTTCACATTCTTAAAATAAAGTGGTGACCCTAACTGACTTTATACAATGAATTTTAACTAGGATTAAATGTCAGGAATTGTGAAAAGCTGAGTTTAAATGTATTTAGCTAAGGTGTATGTAAACTTCCGACTTCAACTGTATATAGTCCATGAATCATCATCAATATCATGTTGTGTACTGACTGTGCACTATGACAGTGTAGTCTGTAGAGCTGTTTATACCGCGTCAATCAATCAAATGTATTTATATAGCCCTTCTTACATCAGCTGATATCTCAAAGTGCTGTACAGAAACCCAGCCTAAAACCCCAAACAGCAAGCAATGCAGGTGTAGAAGCACGGGGGCTAGGAAAAACTCCCTAGAAAGGCCAAAACCTAGGAAGAAACCTAGAGAGGAACCAGGCTATGAGGGGTGGGCCAGTCCTCTTCTGTCTGTGCCGGGTGGAGATTATAACAGAACATGGCCAAGATGTTCAAATGTTCATAAATGACCAGCATGGTCATATAATAATAATCACAGTAGTTGTCGAGAGTGCATCAAATCAGCACCTCAGGAGTAAATGTCAGTTGGCTTTTCCTAGCCGATCATTAAGAGTATCTCTACCGCTCCTGCGGTCTCTAGAGAGTTGAAAACAGCAGGTCTGGGACAGGTAGCACGTCCGGTGAACAGGTCAGGGTTCCATAGCCGCAGGCAGAACAGTTGAGACTGGAGCAGCAGCACGGCCAGGTGGACTGGGGACAGCAAGGAGTCATCATGCCAGGTAGTCCAGACGCATGGTCCTAGGGCTCAGGTCCTCCTCCGAGAGAAAGAAAGAGAGAATTAGAGAGAGCATACTTAAATTCACACAGGATACCGGATAAGACAGGAGAAGTACTCCAGATATAACAAACTGACCCTAGCCCCCCGACACAAACTACTGCAGCATAAATACTGTAGGCTGAGACAGGAGGGGTCAGGAGACACTGTGGCCCCATCCGATGATACCCCCGGACAGGGCCAAACAGGAAGGATATAACCCCCCCACTTTGCCAAAGCACAGCCCCCACACCACTAGAGGAATATCTTCAACCACCAACTTACCATCCTGAGACAAGGCCGAGTATAGCCCACAAAGATCTCCGCCACGGCACAAACCAAGGGGGGGCGCCAACCCAGACAGGAAGATCACGTCAGTGGCTCAACCCACTCAAGTGACGCAGTGAGGAAGAGTGGGAAATTAGCTAGGGAAACTGACAGATCAATAACATTACATTACTACCTCATATAAAAACTCACATTGCGCTGTCAAAAACATCTTCAATCATTTGGCAGCTGGGTTCATCGTTTGATTCAGGTCTCGTGTGATTGAGGCAAAAATAATACCTAAAGTTAGTGAGCAAGCTAGCTAACCATAGCAACTTTTTGGCTAGCTCTAATGGGGCATTAACTGAAGAAAACTAGCCAAGTTAATTTACTTCTGTTGAAATTGGACAAAAATCCTATGAAACATTTCCATACACACAACAGCTGTTAGATACTGCTATCTGACATTTAGCTAGAGGATAGAGCTGAACTGGCTGTGGTAGCTACTAGCTAGCTAGTTCATTCTCTTCAGACAGAACTTCTGTCGAGAGGGGATGAAACATTAGCTACCGTTACATGTCAGTTACGCTACTAGCTCAGCATTGGGAATAAATCATTCAAGTCAAACAGCAGATACGTTGCCAGCTACATCATTCAAATAAAGAGTAGCCAGTTTCTGCTCTTCTTGCTTTTACAATGCTGAGAAAAAGCGCAGCACATAGACAGCAGCATTGCATTGTTCTGATCAGAAGCTTTGCCTTCACAAGCCTGTCCGCACACTCTGTGGTGCTAAATCCAAAATTCAGCCGGTTTAAACCACCAAACAGCCTACCTGACCACTCAGGTAGGCTGAAGCATCTGCATGGTCCTAAAAGCACACCAATGGAATTTTTTAAATATATCACAGTGCAATGATATAACTGGGGGGTGGTGAAGACGCTCGGAACTGCAGTCAGGTAGAGACCATGGTGAGGATGATGAGCACGCAGATGAGCTTCCCTGAGACTGTTTGTGCAGAAATTCTTCGGTTGTGCAAACCCACAATTTCATCAGCTGTCCGGGTGGCTCGTCTCAGAACATCCCGCAGGTGAAGAAGTCCAATGTGGAGGTTCTGGGCAGGTGTGGTTACACGTGGTCTGCGATTTGTGAGGCCGGTTGGATGTACTGCCAAATTCTCTAAAACAACGTTGGTAGAGAAATTAACATGAAATTCTCTGGCAACAGCTCTGGTGAACATTTCTGCAGTCAGCATGTCAATTGCACACTCCCTCAAAATTGAGACGTCTGTGCAATTGTGTTGTGTGACAATGTCAATAGTGCCACACATGCACTCAAACATATACAGTTTTGTTGTCCTTGATGCCTTTTGTTTTTGCATTGTCTGTTTTTCCTTTTTTCTCTCTTTTGTTCATTTTGTTGGTTGTTGGTGTATTGTGGGACGGTGGCTTGGGGTGGGGAATCGAGGGAGAGGTATTTTATTATAATATTTTTTTCGGGGGGGGGGGGGGGGGCGTCTCGGATGGTTGAGGGGCAGCTCTCTGGGAATCTTGGAGGGTTGGTGGTCTGGCGGTTGGGAGCTTGAGCCGGTAGGTCGCCAGGTTCAGGTCCGTGTTTTGACTTGGTGAGAGACCTGTTGACGTGCCCTTTGGGCAGGGTGTTGAACCTGGTTGCTTCTGTGGGTCGCTCTGGATGAGAGTCTGTTAGATGACTGAATGTAATGTAAATGTTGAGTGGCTTCACTGCAGGTATATTGTATGTTGTAATATTCAATAATAATAATTTACAAATAAATTGGGCACAACATTTGAGAGATCTGTTTTTTGTGCATATGGAACATTTTAGGGATATTTTATTTCAGCTCAAGAAACATGGGACAAACACTTTTGTTCAGTATATAAATAGTATATCAAGAAGTTATGCAAAGTTGTTACCTTACATCTTTGACACTTTAGTGTCAAGTGTATAATATACCATTGAGTATTGACAGTAGCTAACCTAACCACCTCTTTTCCCCCAATCACCCTCTCAGGTGAAGGACATCTCACTGGAGGCCACAGGAGCTAAATGTGCCATTTATTTCAGAAAGGCTTCCCTCAGCTATTCACTTGCTTACATGTACACCCTTATTTATCTGCCATAGGGGAGCTTGTGAGACATCCCTACGATATTGTTATCCAATTCAACTCATGTACCAATAATAACCTCCTCTCTTGTCAGTCTGCAGATCAGAGGCTGCAGGTCCTGGAGGATCGTCTCTGGTCAAGTAGGAGAGGACTGAATGGACAACAGTAGTGTCGAAAAGGAAAATTGTCTAAAATTGAAGTGGAGGATGCGTGTATGTCGGTTAATTAACAGTTTATTTTATTGGGATGCATTTGTAGAGTAAGGATGCATATGTGGGAGACCTGTTTGAGGTGTCAAATTGTGAAGTATGCGCCAGGAAAAGTGGAGTCTAACAGAGTGACCAGGAGTGGTCTTATTTTGATTCATTGTATTTCTGAAGAAAAGAGGAAGATTGCAGTGGGCCTCAAAAGAATACGGACAAGAGAAGTATCGTGCTTTGAACTTTGAACTCTCAGGGGTGATGACGGATGTTCAGGTTGAATATCTGAAGAGAATTCCTGGTTTGGTTGGTGCCCGGCGTTTGACCCACTGGGTGAATGTAGAAAAAGAAGAAAGTCTGTCGGCCCTGTTGTTGTCTGTTAAAGAGAATCTACCTACACATGTCAAGCTTGGTTATGTAAGATACGCTGTAAGAGATTTTGTCCCCAAACCATTGCAGTGACATTTTTTTTAAAGGATTTGGCAATGTTTCAAGTGTGCGCAGACGTACAGAGTATACTGAAGAGTGGCGTGTAGAAAGATGACAGTGTTGCAATTGTGGTTGGGATCATGATCCCCAGTTCCTGCAGTGCCCTGTAAGGGTGAAGGAGATTGAGGTGGCAAAAGTTAGAACGATCAACTGAATTTCCTATGCGAAGGTGATTTAAAAGAGTTGAGCAAACAAGTAAGGGGGTTTGTGGAATGTTGCAAATACATTTTATGTGAGGGGATAGGTAGATATTTTGGATAGACTAAATTCATGGTTCTTTCCAAGTGGCTTCTAGGTTATGTGGCATAGGCTGCTCTACAATGATTCAACTGCTTTGTATTTCGTTAGTGTAAATTCAAACAAAAGCAACTAGCTAAAACATTACTGTTATTCAGCAAATACAAGTTAATGGTTTAAATGCAGTTTCTGCTTGTATAACTTTGTTCTCTGGGGTTAACATGGAGTCAAGTGAATACTGTTTATTTGTGTTTTAAAAATTTGGTGAAGAAAAATAGTGAAGATATGGTAGTGAATTGATTGAATCAGATGGCTCATTCATCACAAAACCCATTGATATATTGCCAACTACTTTAATATTTTTTTAATTGGCAAGATTAGCAAATTTAGGCATGACATACCAGCAACAAACACAAGTCCAAGTATATCTGACCAATTTATGAAAGACAAGCATTGTCATTTTGAATTATGTGAAGTGAGTGTGGAAGAGTTGAAAAATGGTTGTCTATCAACAATGACAAGCCACTGTGGTCTGGCAACTTGGATCGAAAATTACTGAGGATAATAGTGGACGATATTGCCACTCCTATTTGCCATATCTTCAATTTAAGCCTACTAGGAAGTGTGTACCCTCAGACCTGGAGGGAATCAAGTCATTCCGCTACCTAAGAATAATAAAGCTCCCTTTAACTGGCTCAAATAGCCGACCAATCATCCTGTTAGCATCCCTAAGTAAACTTTTGGAGAAAATAATTGTTTGACCAGATACAATGCTATTTTACAGTAAACAAATTGACAAGAGACTTTCAGCACACTTTTTGGGAAGGACGTTCAAAAAGCACAACACTTACACAAATGACTGATGATTGGGTGAGAGAAATTGATGATGAAAGATTGCGGGGGCTGTTTAGTTAGACTTCAGTTGTTAGACTTTTTAACCGCACTATCAACAAGGCAGGTCCTGCAGACCCTAGTTTTGTCACACCTGGACTACTGTTCAGTCGTCTGGTCTGGTGCCACAAAGAGGGACTTAAGAAAATTGCAATTGACTCAGAACAGGGCAGCACGTCTGGCCCCTGGATGTACACACAGAGCTAACATAAGTAATATGCATGTAAATCTCTCCTGGCTCAAAGTGGAGGAGAGATTGACTTCATCACTACATGTATTTGTGAGAGGTATTGACATGTTGACTGCACCGAGCTACTACATAGAACCCAGTGGTGGTCGGTGCCGTTTATGATGAGGGAGGACAATTTTTTTTTTCATGAGCATGGCCTTTTTACTATTACAGCATATTGGATGACTGTCTTTTAATAAAAACATTTTTTTTATTTAATTAGTTAATTAATTCGAGACAGGTTCAATTCCCCGACGGGGAGGAAGGAGTAGGCTTTCCTTGTAAATAATAATTTGTTTTTAACTGATTCCATATGTGTTATTTCAATGTTGTGATGTACGCTCAAGTGTCAAAGAAAATCGTTTTTTTTTATTCTGCTGCAAAATAGTTTTTGGGACTAAAGGATTTTACATCTGACGACTTGTGCTGGTGCAAGAACGGTTCTTCTGCATGTTCTGTAACAAAGACTTCACCGCACACCATCCCAGGCTCCCCTTGAGCGTGTGTAGGGATCAGATATGTTTTATTTTAACAGAAAAGTAGTTTGATTTAGTTTAGGTTATTTCTTTTTGGAGGTTTGTATGAATATACCCGTTTCCATCCCGCACACTAGCTGGCAGCATGCACACTAAATTCTGTGAACTCAATATACAATGGAATAAGAAAATCACACGAAGAAGAGGTAAGCGGATGTGAACAGTGACCAATAACAATTTCCACTTTGGCGTATTGTAATTTGTATTGTTGTTATTTAGACGTTTAGGAACACACTGGAACTCGACATATTACTACTTTAACTGCACAGCAGCACTTAATCTACTTCCCAAATTCGTGTTTGAGAAAGGACTTGGTTGATAGATCTGATCTAGGTAAGGCTAGCCTAGATGCTAACGTTAGCTAACAATGGCTAACTGTATGGTTTTTCACACTCAAATAGCCTCCGTCATGGAGGTGCTAGCGAATGCAGCCGTGGCAGACATCTGTAAACTCGTAGACGACGATTATGCAGTGTTTCGTTTGGAAATAACTCAAAGCCAGAAAGAAAACAGGGCATTGCGGAGGAAACTACAGCTACTGGAACTAAAGGTGGCACGAGAGCGCGTTCTCCCCAGTCGTCCCAAAAGTGTCAACATTCTTGACCGCTACAGAGGAATGGCAAGAGGTACATTTAGCTCCGTTCCCCACTGCACATGTGTTCAGATTCTAACTATGTGTACATGACCAATACAATTAGATTATATGTGTTACCCAGAATTGGGTCTTGATCAGTTTTTGGATAGTATGCAACAATTCCCCTGATTACTTAGCTATCTTGCACAAACACACCATATCATATTCTAACCAGGTTCTTGATTACTGCATTTCCTATTATTTAGTCATTGAAAACAATGTGATGATTGGAACATAATACATTTATCAATAAATAGTATATCAATAAGTTATTCTTAGTGTTACCTTATATCCTTGCCAATTCTACACAGTGTCAAAACTATCAATAGTGTACAATATAGCGCTGACCATTGACAGTAGCTAACCTAACCACCTCTTTTCCCCCAATCACTCTCTCAGGTGAAGGACATCTCACTGGAGGCTACAGGAGCTTTGTGAAGCTAGCAGGACACAAAACATGGAGAGATGACCAACCAGTCACTGTTGATGAGGGGAGTGGAACCTCAACCCAGGACATTATCATGATAGAGGTTAGTGTAATGGTATTACATAAAAATTACAGTACATCAAATGTGGCCATTTTATTTCAGAAAGGCTCACCCTCAGCTATTCACTTGCTTACATGTACACCCTCATTTATCTGCCATAGGGGAGCTTGTGAGACTTCCCTATGGTATTGTTATGCAATTCTACACATGTAACGGAAATAACCTCTGCTCTTCTTGTCTCAGTCTGAAGATGCAGAGGCTGCAGGTCTTGGGGTCAAGCAGGAGATGACAAAAGGAGAGCACCCACGACACAGCAAAGACAACCAGACTGGAGCGCCCCCTGTAGCCACAGAGGATCTCAACACTGCCACCACTCCCCACGCCAGGACCCAACACAGCATCACGGAGGTCATTGGAATGCCGAACACCGTCCTCAAGTCAGAGACCGACACAGAGACTTTTAACTGTAACACACAGGCTCTTACACACAGGATCTGACCACAGATCAGACCCAAAGAGACTGGGGCTGGGGACACTGGGCTGTCCTCTTGAGTATTTACTTTGAGTATCTTGAGTATTTACTTTGACCCGTTAGAGACCGGTAATGATCTGTGTTGTTCTTACGCTACAGAGATGGACCCTGGCAGCATGCCCTTGGGTTTAGATACACAGACTGATCTGTCTAGAGAGTACTGGAACCGGTACAGTAGTAGTGTATACTTTGAAGGGTACCTAGGTAATAAAAGGGAGGATCTGGTCGTAGATGAAGTGACTGGGAAAGCCGAGGGCATGTTCCTTCCACACGGAATGTAGATAGTCACAGAGGAGATGGACACTCATAGGGCAGAGATTTCTTAGATTACAGGGAAAGCTTAGAGACAAATCTCACGACCCAGTCCCGTTTACACGCGCTTAGGGATCGCGATACAGTGTCCATGTCAATGGGGCCTTCCGATTCACACGGCCGCATCCTTTTCGATCGGTTATTGAACTCAAACCACAGGGCTAGAGATCACTCGCAGGGAGGGGGAGCAACATCAGGCAATAGTCAAGAGAAATGGTTCCTCTGCATGTTTTGTAACAAAGGCTTCAGCAGCCCCCAGAAGGTGGTGATCCACCAGAGGTTCCACACAGGGGAGAAATGCTTCAGCGGTACCCATTGTCAGATGCGCTTCGCCCAGGCTGACCACCTGAAGAGGCACCGGAGTGTCCACAAGGGGGAGAAACCCTACAGCTGCCCCCAATGTCACATGTGCTTCCCCAAGAGTGGCAACCTGAAGATGCACCTGAAGGTCCACACAGGGAGAAATCATTCTGCTGCCACCTATGCCTGGTCAGTTTCACCCATTCGTCCAGCCTGAAGAGGCACCAGAGGGTTCACACAGGGAAGAAATCATACAACTGAGAAGAGGTTCTCCCCAGCACCTTCTCAAGATACACCTGAAGAGAGGCCATTTACCTGTATGCACTGCGGGAAGAGGAGCTACCTCAGGATACACGAGCAGAAAAAACATTCCACTCAATAACATAGAAAGTAACCATTAAACTCGATAGCTTTCAACGTTTATATCAATTCCTTCATTAAAGACAAAAAATGAATTCATTATTGTCAATAGAAAAGATCCACAGAAGCATTTGGAATAACGAGAGTAACAGATTTCAGTGTTGAATATTCCTGGGTAGAATGTTGAATCCAGACATTGTCTCTGAGTGTACAAACATTAAGAACACCTGACTAATATTGATTTATACCCCCCTTTGCCCTCAGAACAGCCTCAATTCATCGGCATGGACTCTACAAGGGTCAAGTGTTCCAAAGGGATGCTGGCCCATGTTAATGCCAATGCTTCCCACAGTTGTGTCAAGTTTGCTGGATGGGTGTTGGACCATTCTTGATACACGCGAGAAACTATTGAGCGTGAAAAACCCAGCAGCATTGCAGTTCTTGACACACTCAAAAAGGTGCACCTGGTACCTTCTACCATGCCCCGTTCAAAGGCACTGAAACTATTTTTGTCTGGCCCATTCAACCTCTGAATGGCACACGTACAAAATCCTTCTTTAACCTCTCTTCCCCTTCATTTTTTGTTGAGATGTGTATGTGGTTTTCATTTGGTGTATTTAAAAACATTATTTTAATTCTAAGACTTTCATTGAGACCCTCTTTAGAATACGTCACCTGATCTTACCCTATTCTGAATACACAGACAATTAGACTTAATAAATATACCTACGCTCTAACACCTACTGTAAAATAGTTTAGTCAGGTTTGTCTGACTTTTGACTTATCATAGCTGACTCATATTTACCCACAACATATTTATGTCGATCATGATGGGCTTAACAATAATGAAGTCATTTTGTAACTACAGTATAGGTAAACACTTCATGTTGAAAGTGTGTTTATTATCTGTGTGCATGTACCTGAGGGAGTGTATGTCTGTAATCTGTATCGCCTGTCTCTTCCAGGAGGAGGAGGGTCCAGAGGTGCTGCTGGTAAAGGAGGAGGGTCTGGGGAACCCTGAGGGGACAATGGTCATGGAGGACAACCAGACTACACCTCCTTCTGAACCCATAGAGGAACCAGCTGAGGAGCACAGGACCACACACAGTCTCACTGAGGTGAAGCCACTGAACTACTGTCTGAATGGTATTAGGTCAGAGTTCACAAAGCCTCTCAGAGTATGAGTGCTGATATAGGATCAGTTTGCATTTTAGATCATATTAAATAAGACTATTTAGACAGTTGGGAACCTGATCCTCGATCAGCACTCCTACTCTGATACTCTTTGTGGATACAGGCCCAGGTCTTGATTAATTTTGTCTTAAGTGTGGGACCATGCCTTTAAATTATCAAACCATTAAAGAGTGTTAAATAATCAAAATAACTAACACGTTTGTATAGTACTCATAGCAATCCCTCATTGCCCAATCCGAAGATGCCCCATAGCAGGGTGCTCATATCAGATTTCTTGATCCAACATCCTCTCACTCTGTATCTCTTACAGCCAGTAGACATGGAGGATGGGAAGCCTGATCTGCTGCTGGTCAAAGAGGAGACAGTAGAAGACGGACCAGAGAGCATTGATCTGCTGAGTGGACTAAAGATGGGGGAGCAAGGTAAGGGAGAGATACATATAGCCCACATACAGTAATAGATCTTCAATGGGAATAGTGATGCGCCTGATTTAATTTTTGTATGAAACAATATGAGTACTTCATTTATAAATCAACATCAATACAATTTGTATGAAATACAAATAAACAATATGATGCAACATAAGTCATAAGCTAGGTTTCCATCCAATTTGTGAAAGATTTGAATTAGAATATGATCAAATCTGCATTTTCCCACCAGTGGTGTGTTTCCAACAAACTGACTTGAGGATAAAAAGCCATGCGTAATGACGTAGTGCACATAAAAGGTACTTATTCCACTTTAGTTTTCATGTACCGAATAAAAATCAAAAATGAAATGCGTTTCCATCCCATTTTGAACTCTACTGATAGTTTTGTCACAAAAACTGTTGCGTTATACGCAAATATGCCCACTCTGGTCTTGAGGAGTGTGTTCTAGCCAATAGCTCGCAGATACAGTGCTGGTAAGCCAGCCTACATGATGAGATTTATGGATAAGAGCGAGATTTCTATTTGTTAAATGGGAGCCAAGCATCGATCATGTCACCAGAATAATTGAAAGGAGCGTCAAGCTGAACACTGCACTTTCACCACCCTGTGAAGTCCATCGTAACTTATTTGTATCTGTAATAAACTGGATGCTTTCCCAAGTGGTAGTGGGAGGACCACAAAACATCACGTGACTCCATGTTTATATTAATATTTTTGTATAATTCATTTTACAGACAAAAAGATCCCACCATGTCTAGCATATTTTGTTTTGTCAACTTTTGGAAAGTTTAACGCCAAATTTGCTGTTTCCATCAGGCCATTTTTGTATCGTACATTTACTTTACTCGCATAAGCGGTTGGATGGAAACCTGGCTATAGACATCACCAGGCCATGTCTATGATATTTTTCTGTTGTCATGTTTAAGTCTGGATTGTAACATTTGCCTATAGGTGTTTGGTTGGAAGCTAACAGAGGCGACTGGGCTGCCATCTTAGATTCCCAGAACCAGAGTGGTGCAGCCATGGGCCCAGGGGATGACATCACTGAGCAGGCCAAGACCAGAGGCAGCATTGTGGAAGTCAGTGGATGGGACAGTGTCCTCAGCTCTGGTCTGGGGAACAACACTGTTAAGCACAACCAGAAACAGACAGTTGAACACAAAACAACAACCGAGCAAAGTCTCCATGACAACAGATTTGCTGAGACCAGGGCGAGGCATAGATTTGGTCTGCAGGGACTGGGAGGTGTCCATATGGGGCGGGAGAGAACAGACACAGCCTCGGCTAGCGATGATCCATCCTGCTCCTATAGTTGTGATTCAGAGAGACTGACACCTCAGGTTACCCCCCTAACAGGTGCTTCCTTCAGCCTGCCTTCTATAGGATCTATCGACTGGAACATGGACCCAGCGACAACACAGACACTCCCTGGCCTTCATCCTCCTCACACTCTCCTAATGTTAAACCAGACCTCAGACAATGCCAGTGCCTCAACACTAAATGGCTACACAAGCCCATTGACAAATGACTGTAGTAGTAGCACTGTCAGCAGATCCGGTGGCAAAAATAAGTGCTTCCCGTGTTCGTTCTGTGGGAAAGCCTTCAGTTTCCCTAAACAGATGGAGATCCACCAGAGGATGCACACAGGGGAGAAACCTTTTGGCTGCCACCTGTGTGAGAAAAGGTTCTCCCACCAGCACCACCTGAAGAGGCACCTGAAGGTCCACACAGGAGAGAGGCCATTCGCCTGTACGCACTGCGGGAAGAGGTTCTCAGAGAGGAGCAATCTCAGGATACACCAGCAGAAAATGCACATGGCCCATGTGTAGAGTATAGTGACATGTGATGTAGTACTAGCTAGTTTGTTTGTAGTTAATTCTGTTGGTTTAGGATGTAGTAGGGAACTGGATGAGGTGAACTGAGGAAAGAATGAGTATGATGAGGCAGAGCAGATGATATGGTGATGATGTCGATAAAGTGACAACTATGACCATTTAGTTTGATACTGGTGTTTTATAGTGCCTTAATTCATGTTTACTTGACATAAAGATGTGTGTAATGTAGTGTTGAACTTTTTCCAAAGTATTCTAAAATATATTTTATCAAAGCGAGGGTACCAGATTTACAGAAAAGGTCAAGTGTTACCATAGTGAGAAGTTATTCTACTTGTCATATATTGGTTTGCAGAATAAAAGTGCTGTACTTCATGTTATGTGAGTGCATGACTATTTTGTTGAAATAAACATTGGACTCTGTGCTGACTGACTTGGTTATTTTTGTATCGTTGCAGGGACTGAATTTTCCTTCTCAGTCGAACCAAAACATACTTCATTCTTGAATCAACACATATGGAATTGTTTTTATAACACTCTACAATCGCTCCATATTGTTAGGTACTTGAATCAGTGTTAGAAATGGGCTTGATCATGATTAACATTGTTATGTCATGTTTCTGTGTACAGCAATGAGTTTCTTATATAAACATTTATGCTATTCTGTACAATTTGTGTTTTACAGTCTGCAGTCCATGAGGACCTGCTGATATCCGGTGTTGCTTGCGGGAGAGACTGGACCTGTGAAGCGGCTGGTCACAAACCTGGCCCCGGAGCCGTTGCTCTTCCTTCCCGAGTCAGAACCAGGACACAACCGCAAGGGACAGAGACTCCACCACCACACTGAACAACCTCAGTCCTGGTGGTCATCAGAGATGACAGTCAGGGATCAACTCTGCAGCCTAAAAACATTGTTTTTATGGACAGAGGCAACTCATTCCATTCTGAGGCTCAAGTATACAAGAAAGTACCTTTTCAAGCATTACTCCTGAACCTGTATAAGCACACATCAGCAACACCTGATCTGGTGCTGTGATTATGTGCATCCCTAAAACGGCAAAAGTAATCAGTTAGATATCTGGGCGCAGAGCCATATTTTATTTTTATTTTATTTCACCTTTATTTAACCAGGTAGGCAAATTGAGAACACGTTCTCATTTACAATTGCGACCTGGCCAAGATAAAGCAAAGCAGTTCGACACATACAACAACACATAGTTACACATGGAGAAAAACAAACATACAGTCAATAATACAGTGAAAAATAAGTCTATATACAATATGAGCAAGTGAGGTGAAGGCAAACAAAATATATATATAAATAAATAAAAATATAAAAGGCCATGGTGGCGAAGTAAATACAATATAGCAAGTAAAACAAAGTAAAAAAAGTAGAGATAGTAGAGATAGAAATAATGGGGTGCAAAGGAGCAAAATAAATAAATAAATACAGTAGGTAAAGAGGTAGTTGTTTGGGCTAAATTTAGATGGGCTATGTACAGGTGCAGTAATCTATGAGCTGCTCTGACAGCTGGTGCTTAAAGCTAGTGAGGGAGATAAGTGTTTCCAGTTTCAGAGATTTTTGTAGTTTGTTCCAGTCATTGGCAGCAGAGAACTGGAAGGAGAGGCGGCCAAAGGAAGAATTGGTTTTGGGGGTGACCAGAGAGATATACCTGCTGGAGCGCGTGCTACAGGTAGGTGCTGCTATGGTGACCAGCGAGCTGAGATAAGGGGGGACTTTACCTAGCAGGGTCTTGTAGATGACCTGGAGCCAGTGGGTTTGACGACGAGTATGAAGCGAGGGCCAGCCAACGAGAGTGTACAGGTCGCAGTGGTGGGTAGTATATGGGGCTTTGGTGACAAAACGGATGGCACTGTGATAGACTGCATCCAATTTATTGAGTAGGGTTTTGGAGGCTATTTTGTAAATGACATCACCGAAGTCGAGGATTGGTAGGATGGTCAGTTTTACAAGGGTATGTTTGGCAGCATGAGTGAAGGATGCTTTGTTGCGGAATAAGAAGCCAATTCTAGATTTAACTTTGGATTGGAGATGTTTGATGTGAGTCTGGAAGGAGAGTTTACAGTCTAACCAGACACCTAGGTATTTGTAGTTGTCCACATATTCTAAGTCAGAGCCGTCCAGAGTAGTGATGTTGGACAGGCGGGCAGGTGCAGGCAGCGATCGGTTGAAGAGCATGCATTTAGTTTTACTTGTATTTAAGAGCAAATGGAGGCCACGGAAGGAGAGTTGTATGGCATTGAAGCTCGCCTGGAGGGTTGTTAACACAGTGTCAAAAGAAGGGCCAGAAGTATACAGAATAGTGTCGTCTGCGTAGAGATGGATCAGAGAATCACCAGCAGCAAGAGCGACATCATTGATGTATACAGAGAAGAGAGTCGGTCCAAGAATTGAACCCTGTGGCACCCCCATAGAGACTGCCAGAGGCCCGGACAACAGACCCTCCGATTTGACACACTGAACTCGATCAGAGAAGTAGTTGGTGAACCAGGCGAGGCAATCATTAGAGAAACCAAGGCTGTCGAGTCTGCCGATGAGGATGTGGTGATTGACAGAGTCAAAAGCCTTGGCCAGGTCAATGAATACGGCTGCACAGTATTGTTTCCTATCGATGGCGGTTAAGATATCGTTTATGACCTTGAGCGTGGCTGAGGTGCACCCATGGCCAGCTCTGAAACCAGATTGCATAGTGGAGAAGGTATGGTGGGATTCGAAATGGTCGGTAATCTGTTTGTTGACTTGGCTTTCGAAGACCTTAGAAAGGCAGGGTAGGATAGATATAGGTCTGTAGCTGTTAGGGTCAAGAGTGTCCCCCCCCTTTGAAGAGGGGGATAACCGCAGCTGCTTTCCAATCTTTGGGAATCTCAGACGACACGAAAGAGAGGTTGAAAAGGCTAGTAATAGGGGTGGCAACAATTTCAGCAGATAGTTTTAGAAAGAAAGGGTCCAGATTATCTAGCTCGGCTGATTTGTAAGGGTCCAGATTTTGCAGCTCTTTCAGAACATCAGCTGACTGTATTTGGGAGAAAGAGAAATGGGGAAGGCTTGGGCGAGTAGCAGAGGGGAGGGCAGTGCTGTTGACCGGGGTAGGGGCAGCCAGGTGGAAAGCATGGCCAGCCGTAGAAAAATGCTTATTGAAATCCTCAATTATAGTGGATTTGTCGGTGGTGACAGTGTTTCCTATCTTCAGTGCAGTTGGAAGCTGGGAGGAGGTGTTCTTATTCTCCATGGACTTTACAGTGTCCCAGAACTTTTTTGAATGTGTTGCAGGAAGCAAATTTCTGCTTGAAAAAGCTAGCCTTGGCTTTTCTAACTGCCTGTGTATATTGGTTTCTAGCTTCCCTGAAAAGTTGCATATCACGGGGGCTGTTCGATGCTAATGCAGAACGCCATAGGATGTTTTTCTGTTGGTTAAGGGCAGTCAGGTCAGGAGAGAACCAAGGGCTATATCTGTTCCTGGTTCTAAATTTCTTCAATGGGGCATGCTTATTCAAGATGTTGAGGAAGGCATTTTTTAAAAATATCCAGGCATCCTCTACTGACGGGATGAGATCAATATCCTTCCAGGATACATCGGCCAGGTCGATCAGAAAGGCCTGCTCGCTGAAGTGTTTCAGGGAGCGTTTGATAGTGATGAGTGGAGGTCGTTTGACCGCTGACCCATTACGGATGCAGGCAATGAGGCAGTGATCGCTGAGATCTTGGTTGAAAACAACAGAGGTGTATTTGGAGGGCAAGTTGGTTAGGATGATATCTATGAGGGTGCCCGTGTTTACGGAATTGGGGTGGTACCTGGTAGGTTCATTGATAATTTGTGTGAGATTGAGGGCATCAAGCTTAGATTGTAGGATGGCTGGGGTGTTAAGCATGTTCCAATTTAGGTCGCCTAGCAGCACGAGCTCTGAAGATAGATGGGGGGCAATCAGTTCACATATGGTGTCCAGAGCACAGCTGGGGGCAGAGGGTGGTCTATAGCAGGCGGCAACGGTGAGAGACTTGTTTTTAGAGAGGTGGATTTTTAAAAGTAGAAGTTCAAATTGTTTGGGAACAGACCTGGATAGTAAAACAGAACTCTGCAGGCAATCTTTGCAGTAGATTGCAACACAGCCCCCTTTGGCCGTTCTATCTTGTCTGAAAATCTTGTAGTTGGGGATGAAAATGTCAGAATTTTTGGTGGTCTTTCTAAGCCAGGATTCAGACACGGCTAAAACATCCGGGTTGGCAGAGTGAGCTAAAGCAGTGAACAAAACAAACTTAGGGAGGAGGCTTCTAATGTTAACATGCATGAAACCAAGGCTATTACGGTTACAGAAGTCATCAAAAGAGAGCGCCTGGGGAATAGGAGTGGAGCTAGGTACTGCAGGGCCTGGATTCACCTCTACATCACCAGAGGAACAGAGGAGGAGTAGGATAAGGGTACGGCTAAAAGCTATGAGAATTGGTCGTCTAGAGCATCTAGAACAGAGAGTAAAAGGACGTTTCTGGGGGCGATAAAATAGCTTCAAGGAATAATGTACAGACAAGGTATGGTAGGATGTGAATACAGTGGAGGTAAACCTAGGTATTGAGTGATGATGAGAGAGATATTGTCTCTAGAAACATCATTGAAACCAGGTGATGTCATCGCATATGTGGGTGGTGGAAATGAAAGGTTGGATATGGTATAGTGAGCAGGGCTAGAGGTCCTACAGTGAAATAAGCCAATAAACACTAACCAGAACAGCAGTGTACAAGGCATATTTACATTAAGGAGAGGCATGCTTAATCGAGTGATCAATAAGGGTCCAGTGAGTAGAGGTTGGTTGGGGTCACGGCGATCCAGACAGCTGGCCGGGTAGATGGCTATCGGTAGCAAGATAGCATTGGATGGAGGTCTATTTTTAGACACCTCGTGCGTTTCCGTCGGTAGATTAGTGGGGTTCCGTGTCTTGTAGAGGGGATCAATCCAATTGGCAAAATAGATAGTGACCCAAGAAAAAAAATAAAAAAATAAATAAATTGTCCGAAATACTTATTAAGATAGCAGCCGATAAGACAGCTAACGATTAGCGGGCCCCAGGTGAGCGTTCAGGTAACGTCGCGACGGAGGTGCCAGTTGGATAACTCCCTCGGGCAGATAACGTCGGCAGTCAATCGTGAAGGCCCGGTGGGGCTCCGTATCTGCAGCAAAAAAATATATATATACTCCTGTAAATCAAGCCAAGTCTCATCTGGGACACCCTAGCCTCCAACAGGCAGCCAGTTTAGTTCCAGAAAGCAGCTCCTGCCTATGTGAGTACATGGACTCACCTTCAATACTACCCTGATCAGCTTGTACTGGGCTATCTGGAGCTTCCCCTTCCTAAGTTAAGATAAGCCCCCAAACCAGGAAGTACTAGCGTAGTCAAAATGGCATTGAATGAGGGCAGTAGCTAGCACTTACATGGAGTCCTTATCAAGCAGCTTGGACTTTCTAGCCAAAAACTTAGTCCTGGCATTAACCTTCCCTAGCACTTTATTGGCCACCCTCTCACCTCCCAAACTTCCATCAAGGATGCATCCCAGGTAGCTAACAGAGGTTTTAGTAGTCACCCCCTAACTCCACTCTGATTTCAGAGAACCTACTCAATTTAGGTCTGGATCCAAAAAGAATGGCCTCAGTTTTCCCTAAGTGCAGAGAGAGCTTATTATCTCCAAGACATTTTCTAATGTTAGTATGCTCTCCAACATAGTTTTACTTTTGTGAGACTCCAGAAGTGTAGTCATTCGCATAAAGGAAAATAACCTTTCATATCGTTAATATACACTAAAAACAGTAGAGGCCAAAGCACGCTCCCCTGCGGAATGCCACAACTCATTCGTTTTGCCTGAGACAGTGAACCATTAACCTCTACTACTTGCTCCCTACCTGATAAATAGGACTTTACCCAGCCTAGCAGGATGCTGCTTAACCCCAGTGCCTCCATTTCAGAGATTAGGAGACAGTGGTTAACTCTATCAAAGGCCTTTTGTAGGTCAAGCAGTACCATTCCACAGAGATTTCCCTCAATCTCTTTCCTGATGAAGTCAGTCAAGTAAAGTAGACATGAATCGGTGGAGTATGTTTTTCTAAAACCTGATTGAGAATCATACATTAGACTATGTTGACATTCATAAATTTGCTCATGTACAACTCTCCAGGATCTTTGATGTTACACTGGGGATAGATACCGCCCTATAAATCCCAGGTTCAGACTTTATCCCCTTCTTATACAGGGGTATACCTTTAGCTTGTTTCATATCCCTGTGAAAGGTGCCTTGTTCAAGAGAGAGATTAACAACATACATGCTTAATACAAGGGCCAATTTGCTCAGCAGAATCTATAAGAAACCTTGCAGGAATATTATCCAGGCCTGTGGCTTTGGAGCATTTAAGCTCTGCTAGCATACTGACTATTTTGGCTGTTGCTACCTTTGCAAAAGTTAGTTTGGCTGTACCCCTAACTCTGCATAATAATTCTTGACTTGGTTGTTTCTATGCTAGCCAGTTTGCCAGTCCGGACGGGCGTTCAACACAAGAGGTGGCTAGCCTATAACACAGCACACAATCCCAACAACACCCAAACAATGGCTAGAGTTCAAGGAGAGAGCTTAAAGACTAACCTGAGGGTGGTGGCTCCTGCTTCTACCTCTTCTGGTGTCATTGGGTCACAACGTGGGAGGCTGAATATTAGGACGGACGCAGACAAGCCGTACACCTGTTGCACGTGTTGGAGCGGTTCGTTAGGGCAAAATATTTGAAGGAACACCAGACCGTTGACAACAAGGAGAGGCTCTTCAGGTGCAAACTATGAGCTTCACCTTCTTGACTAACCTTATCAGACATAGGAGTGTCCACAATGGGCGAAATAGGAGCAGTGTGACTTGAGATGTGCACAGGGGCTATCTGGGAACCATAATGTAACTGACATTTAATCCTATAAAACCGTTTTTCCAGGTTACCTTTTTTCAGGTTCTCTCGAAATCACACTTTTAAAAAAAAATAGAAAAACAACATTTTATGTAAAGTCCACCTGAGGTCTGGGAAAAATAGAAGATATTTAGATTTGTTTGGGTGTAGGTACCGTTTAATGCAAATGTGCACCAGCAAGATATATTTTGGTTGTGATGTTTCTGTAGCGCTCATGTGATTGCAGAGTTTGCTAAACAAATGGCCACTGGATTTATGCAAATAATCAGGTAGTCATAGGCTACATTGTAGTTAACATTTAAATTAGGTTTTTGGTTAAGCCTTTCCATCTCTATCAGAAGGTTATCATTAACATAATCGCTAACCGCTACACAAAGTGTAGGCATGGGCGCACACACACACGGGCATTCCTGTTTCAGGAAGTCGTAGGAAAATACGAATCACTGATACCTTTTAAATATCGTTGAATTACGTTTTAATATATGGATTATGTGACACCGTCCGATTTTATAGGGCTCTACATATCATGTGAAGTGTCTTGGTAAGAGGATAATTAACACACACCCCTCATTAATCATTTAACTTTTTATTTGAAACAGACTTGTCTGAATACCTGTTTTTAGAGACAGTAAACCTAGGCTAGAACAAGGACAGTTTAATATTTACCTTACGGAGGATTAAATAAAGTAATTATATTTTATATTCTATTCTTGCTGACACACTGTTCTAAAGAAGTCTGGGTTGAGTTTGGAAGATAGTGATCATGATTAGGATAGTTGATGTAAAACGTAATAAGCAGTACCGTAATTCAACAAAAACAGCGCGCATTCCTATTCCATTTAACCACAACATTTTAGCTATGACGCCAACCAATCAGATGCCTTCTCTTTAGTGCGAAGTTAAGCTAACGTAACCAGGTTTAGTGAACGGATGTGCAGTAACCAAGAACAAATTCCACGTTAGCGTTTTTGTTATTTAGACGTTTATTGACACCGTGGAACTCCAAAATATGACACATTTAACCGCGCAGTAGCAGCACATACTTGCCTCGGGTAGTCTTTAATTCGCGTTGGAGACGGAACTTGGTTGATATATGTTATCTAGCTAGCTGCTAACAACAATGGCGGACTGTATGGTTTTTCACACTCAAATAGCCTCCATCATGGAGATGCTAGCGAATGCAGCTGTGGCAGAGATCTGTAAACTCGTAGACGACGACTATGCAGTGTTTCGTTTGGAAATAACTCAAAGCCAGAAAGAAAACAGGGGGTTGCGGAGGAAACTACAGCTATTGGAACTGAAGGTGGCACGGGAGCGCGCAGAAAGGACAATTAGAGAGCGCGTCCTCGCCAGTCGCCCTAGTAGTGTGAAGATCCTCGACCGATACAGAGGAATGGCAAGAGGTACATTTTGCATTAGGCTGAGGGGAGTGTCGCCTCTACACATGTGTTAAGATGTGTTACCCAGAATTGGGTATTAGTCAGTTTTGTAAAGAAACAGGCAGGGAGTGCAGCTCTAACCCTTAACTTTCAGGTCCATTGCTCCGCAGAAATCGATAGTACAAAAAAAAAAACATGCTCAAGTGGCAGAGTAGATATCCGCTATTTTAAACCAGGGTTCGCCACTCAACTCCCTCACAGGGTGCCTTTCTTGGAGTATGCAGCATTGCTAGTTATTGTTTATGACCCTCTCATGATAAATAATTTTTGTTATATTTTAACTGCTTTTAGTATAGACAGCACGAATTGACTGTCTGGACTCAGCCATGGTACTCAGACACACACACCTTTAATCTCCATGTCTCTCTGCCACCCCCACGGCTCTGTGTGGTTTAATCCACCCTGTCATGGAATTTATGCGTGAGGGGCATGGGGCTTGTCGCTGTGCGTTGATGACATGACACCTGGGTCCTGCTGGTTATTAAATGGGATGTCTTCCTTACTCTGAACTTTTAGTGTCTGCGGGGTGGGCAAGTGGGGGGATGTGGTGTCATGTACAGTACCAGTCAAAAGTTTGGACACACCTACTCATTCCATGGTTTTTCTTTATTTTTCCTATTTTCTACATTTTAGAACAATAGTGAAGACATCAAACTATAAAATAACACATATGGAATCATGTAGTAACAATTTTTTTTTTTAAACAAATAAAAATATATTTTAGATTCTTCAGAATAGCCACCCTTTGCCTTGATGGCAACTTTGCACACTCTTGGCATTCTCTCAACCAGCTTCACCTGGAATGCTTTTCCAACAGTCTTGAAGGAGTTCCCACATGCTGAGCACTTGTTGGCTACTTTTCCTTTACTCTGCGGTCCAACTCATTCAAAACCATTTCAATTGAGTTGAGGTCAGGTGATTGTGGAGGCCAGGTCACCTGATGCAACACTCCATCACTCCTTCTTGGTCAAATAGCCCTTATACATGCTGGAGAATGCTGTGGTAGCCATGCTGGTTAAGTGTGCCTTGAATTCTAAATAAATCACACCATCACACCTCCATGCTTCACGGTGGGAACCACACATGCGGACATAATCAGTTCCCCTACTCTGCATCTCACAAAGACATGGCGTTTGGACCTGAAAATCTCAAATTTGGACTCATCAGACCAAAGGACATATTTCCACCGGTCTAATGTCCATTGCTTGAGTTTCTTGGCCCAAGCAAGTCTCCTCTTATATTGGTATCTTTTAGAAGTGGTTTCTTTGCAGCAATTTGACCATGAAGGCCTGATTCACGAAGTCTCTTCTGAACCGCTGATGTTGAGATGTGTCTGTTACTTGAACTCTGTGAAGCATTTATTTGGGCTGCAATTTCTGAGGCTGGTAACTCTAATGAACTTATCCTCTGCAGCAGAGGTAACTCTGGGTCTTCCTTTCCTGTGGCGGTCCTCATGAGAGCCAGTTTCATCATAGCGTTTGAGGGTTTTTTGCAACTGCACTTGAAGAAACTTTAAAAGTTCTTGAAATATTCTGGATTGACTGACCTTCATGACTGACCTGGATTGACTGACCTTGGTGGACTTCATGTCTTGGTGGACCAAGTAATGGTGGACTGTCGTTTCTTTTACCAAGTAGGGCTATCTTCTGTATACCACTCCTACCTTGTCACAACACAACTGATTGGCTCAAACGCATTAAGAAGAAAATAAATTCCACAAATTAACTTTTAAGAAGGCACACCTGTTAATTGAAATGCATTCCAGGTGACTACCTCATGAAGCTGGTTGAGAGAATGCCAAGAGTGTGCGAAGCTGTCATCAAGGCAAAGGGTGGCTACTTTGAAGAATCTCAAATATAAAATATATTTTGATTTGTTTAACACTTTTTTGTTTACTACATGATTCCATATGTGTTATTTTATACCTTTGATGTCTTCACAATGTAGAAAATAGTAAAAATAAAGAAAAACCCTTGAATGAGTAGGTGTGTCAACTTTTGACTGGTACTGTAGGGAAGAGGAGTAGTGGTGCACATGCTCGCCGGCCAAGTACACGCACTGTTATGGATGCAATGTCCGACTCAAATCACTTCTGACACCAGTGTAATGAAACAGGCAAGGAGTGCGGCGCGAACCATCAACCTTCTGGCCCGTAGCACTGTGGAAATCGACTGTGCCCCAAAAGTATGCTCAAGTGGCAGTCTATCCACGCTTATAAATCCAGGGAAGCTACAGTATGCAACAATACTTCCCCTGATTACTGAGCTATCTTGCACAATTTATTTTACCTTTACTTTACCAGGCAGGTCAGTTAAGAACAACTTCTTGCACAAAGAAACAATATCATATTATATCCAAATTCTTGATTTACTGAATTTCCTATTTTCATACTCTATTAAAATAATGTGATGCATGGAATGGAACAATAAATAGTATATCAAGAAGTTATGAGACGTGTTACCTTACATCCTTGCCAGTTGTAGACATTGTACAATATAACTTAACCATCCCCTTTCCCTCAATCACTCTCTTAGGTGAAGGACATCTCGCTGGAGGCCACAGGAGCTTTGTGAAGCCAGCGGGACACAATACATGGAGAGATGACCAACCAATCACTGTTGATGAGGGTAGTGGAACCTCAACCCAGCACATTATTGTGATAGAGGTTTGTGTCACAGTAAAACATTAAAAGTGACTACATCAGATGTGGCCCATTTTATTTCAGAAAGGCTCCCTTCAGCTTTTAATTTGCTTACATTTACATCCTTATTTATCTGCCATAGGGGAGCTTGTGAGACTTCCCTACTGCATTGTTATCCAATTCAACTCATGTACCGATAATAACCTCCTCTCTTCTTGTTTTAGTCTGCAGATGCAGAGGCTGCAGGTCCTGGGGTCAAGCTGGAGAGGTCTGAAGGAGAGGAGGACACACAGCACAGCAGAGACATCCAGTCTGGATCAGTGGCTGGAGTGGCGCACCCTGTAGTCACGGAAGACCTCGCCACCGCTGCAGCGCCCCAGACCAGGACCGGACGCAGCATCACGGAGGTCAGTGGAACGCTGAACGCCGTCCTCAAGTCGGAGACTTTAACTGTAACACAAAGGCTCTTACACACGGGATCTGACAACAGGTCAGACCCAGAGAGACTGAGGCAGGAAAGGCTGGGCTGTCCTCCTCCTCCCGACTCTGAGTATTTACTTTATGGTAACCCGAGTTTGAGGAAGGTTCATTCCTATCGGGACTCAGATGACACGTTAGAGGCTGGCAATGATCCGTCTTCTTCTTACACTACAGAGATGGGTTTAGAGACACAGACTGATCCATCTAGAGGGGACTGGAACCGGTACAGTAGTAGTGTGTACTCTGAAGGTTGCCTAGATAAGCAAGGGGAGGTTATAGATGAGGTAACTGTGAAAGTGGAGGGCGACGCTCCTCTGACATGGAATGTAGACGAGACTCACTTAGTAGAAGGACACTCACAAGGCAGATATTTCTTAGATTACAGGGACAGCTTAGAGACAAATCCAAATGTCATGACCCACTCCCCTTTACAGGCGGTCAGGAATCGCAACTCAGTGTCTACGTCGACGGGGCCTTCCGATTCACACAGCAGTGTCCTTTTCGATCAGGTATTGAACTCAAACGACAGGGCTAGAGCCCAGGCTCAGGAAGGGGGAGACACATCAGGCAATACTAAAGAGAAACGGTACCTCTGCATGTTCTCTAATAAAGACTTCAGCTGCCCCCAGAAAGGGGTGATCCACAAGAGGGTTCACACAGGGGTGAAATCTTTCAGCTGTACCCAGTGTCATATGCGCTTTGCACAGTCCGGCAACCTGAAGAGGCACCAGAGGGTCCACACAGGGGAGAAACCATTCAGCTGTACCCAGTGTCAAATGCGCTTTGCCCAGGCTGGCCACCTGAAGAGGCACCAGAGGGTCCACACAGGGGAGAAGCCCTACAGCTGCCCCCAGTGTGAGAAGAGGTTCTCCCACCAACACCATCTGAAGATGCACCTGAATGTCCACATGGGAGAGAGGCCATTCAGAGAGGAGACACCTCAGGATACACCAGCAGAAAAACCATTCCACTCTAACATAGAAAGTAATAATTTCACTCGATAGCTTCTGATGTTTAGATCAAACCCTGCATTTAAGAGAAAGATATTTGTTCATTGTCAGCATAAAAATATCCATAGATGCATTTGGAATAACGAGAGTAACAGATTTCAGTGTTGAATATTCCTGCGTAGAATATTGCAACCAGGCATTGTGTGATTTATAAGGCATATAGAAGTCTATATGCGTCTAAAAAGTCTTGCATATTGTGTTTTACTCTGTAGGCAATATGTTCACAAATGCCTATTTCATTACTTCAATTTAACTACTTTCCCAATACATTTTTAATGAGAAAATTAATGCAGTTTATCACATTATCATGCCGATTGAGACGTGTCTGTGTGTTTTTCATATGGTGTATTTAAAACTTGTTTGTTTAAATAATAAACACAAAATGGGACTTTTCATTCTAAGACTTTCATTTACTCTCTTTAGTATATATTACATCTGATCTTACACTATTCTGCATACACCGACAGCGATTTATAACCATTATACTCTTAAGGACTACTAAATATACCTACACATACCCACACACTAACAAACACATACTGTACACGTCAAAATAGTTTTGTCAGGTTTGTCTGATGATGACTTTTGACTTATCATAGCTGACATGTTTTTACCCACAACATCATATTTATGTCCACCATGATGGGTTTAACAACAATGAAGTCATTCTCTAACTATCTAAAATATGATGGGGTCATTGCTGCGAGCCGGATGGCACCGCGATCGTTTCTCCTTCTTCCTCCAAGGCACTCCAAATCAGAATCACTTTTATTCGCCAAATATAAACTCAGCAAAAAAAGAAACGGCCCATTTTCAGGACCCTGTTTTTCAAAGATAATTCGTAAAAATCCAAATAACTTCACAAATCTTCATTGTAAAGGGTTTAAACACTGTTTCCCATGCATGTTCAATGAACCATAAACAATTAATGAACATGCACCTGTGGAACGGTCATTAAGACACTAGCAGCTTACAGACGGTAGGCAATTAAGGTCACAGTTATGAAAACTTAGGACACTAAAGAGTTCTTTTTAATGACTCAGAAAAACACCAAAAGAAAGATGCCCAGGGTCCCTGCTCATCTGTGTGAACGTTCCTTAGGCATGTTGCAAGGAGGCTTGAGGACTGTAGATGTGGCCAGGGCAATAAATTGCCATGTCCGTACTGTGAGACGCCTAAGACGGCGCTACAGGGAGACAGGATGAACAGCTGATCGTCCTCGCAGTGGCAGACCACGTGTAACAACACCTGCACAGGATCGGTACATCCGAACATCACACCTGCGGGACAGGTACAGGATGGCAACAACAACTGCCCGAGTTACACCAGGAATGCACAATCCCTCCATCAGTGTTCAGACTGTCCGCAATAGGCTGAGAGAGGCTGGACTGAGGGTTTGTAGGCCTGTTGTAAGGCAGGTCCTCACCAGACATCACCGGCAACAACGTCGCCTATGGGTACAAACCCACCGTTGCTGGACCAGACAGGACTGGCAAAAAGTGCTCTTCACTGACGAGTCGTGGGTTTTGTCTCACCAGGGGTGATGGTCGGATTCGCGTTTATCGTCGAAGGAATGAGCGTTACACCGAGGCCTGTACTCTGGAGCGGGAGCGATTTGGAGGTGGAGGGTCTGTCATGGTCTGGGGCGGTGTGTCACAGCATCATCGGACTGAGCTTGTTGTCATTGCAGGCAATCTCAACGCTGTGCGTTACAGGGAAGACATCCTCCTCCCTCATGTGGTACCCTTCCTGCAGGCTCATCCTGACATGACCCTCCAGCATGACAATGCCACCAGTCACACTACTCGTTCTGTGCGTGATTTCCTGCGAGACAGGAATGTCAGTGTTCTGCCATGGCCAGCGAAAAGCCCGGTTCTCAATCCCATTGAGCACGTCTGGGACCTGTTTGATCTGAACGTAAGGGCTAGGGCCATTCCCCCCAGAAATGTCCGGGAACTTGCAGGTGCCTTAGTGGAAGAGTGGGGTAACATCTCACAGGAAGAACTGGCAAATCTGGTGCAGCCCATGAGGAGATGCACTGCAGTACTTAATGCAGCTGGTGGCCACACCAGATACTGACTGTTACTTTTGATTTTGACCCCCCCTTTGTTCAGGGACACATTATTCAATTTCTGTTAGTCACATGTCCGTGGAACTTGTTCAGTTTATGTCTCTGTTGTTGAATGTTGTTATGTTCATACAAATATTTACACATGTTACATTTGCTGAAAACAAATGCAGTGAGAGAACGTTTATTGTTTTGCGGAGTTTATGTGTATGTACATGAATTACAAAAGTCCTGAAGCCCAAGGCAAAACATTACGACTTAGTATCTATCTTGTCCAAACAACTTAGTATCTCGTTCAAACTACTTAGAATCTTGTTCAAACAACTTAGTGTCGAGTTTGAATGTCTTAAGTTAAGAAAGTAGTTCAAAAGAGATACTAATTCATTCAAACGAGAGAATTGTTACTTTGTCTAATTAGGCCTTAATTTGTTATGCAGCTTGTCAGACCATGTAATTGTTGCTGCAACCATTCATTCACTGATTCCATTAGTTGATATGATTGACAGTTATTTGATAGCCTAAAGCATGGCTGCTTTTGAATGCCAGAGAATGTAAGTGGGCGAGTGTGGAGCGAGGAGCAGAGCGTAATGGAGATTTTTGTTATTTTTGTTGGCGCTGTTACGGCACACGACTACACTATCTGTAAGACTGTAGTACTCAGGATACTGATTGATCAGACGTTCTATAAGAGACTCACTACAAACCCCACAAAACAGCGTTTGGCTGTAATCGAACAGACTTGCATCAAGGGCATGCACAATGGTGATATCACCAAAATAGAATAACAGATTATTGGTGTGTAAAAACAGCTCCACACCGGTAATCTGCAGTCCCTAAAATATTGTTTAATTATCTAAATCCCCAAATGGACAGGACAAATCTTCCTTGCGATATCAGACCTGGTTTAGCAGAAGGCATGACGCTCTCTGTTCAGCATCAGGTAGCTGACAAGGTAAAAATCTGTCTTTCTGTCCCTGAACAAGGCAGTGAACAAGGCACTGTTCCTAGGCCGTCATTGAAAATAAAAATGTGTTCTTAATTGACTATCCTAGTAAAATAAAGGTTAAAAAAAATGCCCTGATTGATAAATATGCCGCTATGTATTGTGACACTTTTGTTTACCGAAGACACAGACATTTTTTTAACTTCTTCCAGCAAATAAAAACGACTCCACTCAATATTATTGTCCAAATAATTTGTTTGTACCTAAGATTTAATTTTTTCTCCAAGTAGTTGGTTTTGACAATAGTTTGAAGTATTTGAAATAGCCGAATAGTAAGGTAATTATAGTTTATTCTAATAATAATAAACTGCTACTACTGCTTGAGGCTATAAAACTGCATGCCAATGGGAGGATTTATTTTGCAACCCGTCCAACAAATCCCTCCATTACGCAAGGTTCTCACATATCATCAAATTATTTGTCATCTGTGCTATTGAATATCGGATAGCTTCCTTATGTTTCAGTAAACCATTAGCCACCACTTCAACGATTAAACAAAGTTTCATCATGAAATTTTACCATCTCTTCATTTTATTTTGGTGATTAAATGTATTTTTTCCTGTTATTGTTAACTGTAGGCTATAACAAGTTAAACATTTTAATTGAAGGCCTATCTGTAACGATCGTCTACTTCTTCCTCCTCTTCAGACGAGGAGAGGCGAGAAGGATCAGAGGACCAATGCGCAGCGTGATAGTTTGACATAATGATGTTTATTAAAGTAAAGACGAAACACGAAAACATTTCAACAAACTACAAAACAAATAATCGATGTAGACAAACCTGGACTCGAGAACTTACAAATGACGAAGAACGCACAAACAGGAACAGACTACATACACGAACGACAAAACGAAACAGTCCCGTGTGGTAGACATACAGACACGGAAGACAACCACCCACAACAAACAATGTGAAACAACCTACCTATATATGGTTCTCAATCAGAGGAAAAACGACAACCACCTGCCTCTGATTGAGAGCCATACAAGGTCAATTAACACTGACACTTAACATAGAACAAACAACACAGACTGCCCACCCAGCTCACGTCCTGACCCACTAAACACAACTATACAAAAGGAAAACAAGGTCAGGAACGTGACATTACTCCCCCCCCCCAAGATGCGGACTCCGGCCGCAAAACTCAACCACGAGGGGAGGGTTTGGGTGGGCATCTGTCCATGGTGGCGGCTCCGGCTCCGGACGCTGTCCCCACACCACCATAGTCACTCCCTGCTTCCGTACCCCCCTCCCAATGACCACCCTCCAATAAACCCACATAAATTAAGGAGCATCACCGGGATAAGGGGCATCACCGGGATAAGGGGCAGCACCGGACTGAGGGACGGCAGCTCCGGACTGAGGGACGGCAGCTCCGGACTGAGGGACGGCAGCTCCGGACTGAGGGACGGCAGCTCCGGACTGAGGGACGGCAGCTCCGGACTGACTGACAGCTCTGGCTGGTCATGGCTGGCTGACGGCTCTGGCTGCTCAGGGCTGGCTGATGGCTCTGGCTGGTCAGGGCTGGCTGACGGCTCTGGCTGGTCATGGCTGGCTGACGGCTCTCGCTGGTCATGGCTGGCTGACGGCTCTGGCTGGGTCATGGCTGGCTGACGGCTCTGGCTGATCCTGGCTGGCGGACGGCTCTGGCTGATCCTGTCTGGCGGAAGGCTCTGGCTGCTCCTGTCTGGCGGAAGGCTCTGGCTGCTCCTGTCTGGCGGAAGGCTCTGGCTGCTCCTGTCTGGCGGAAGGCTCTAGCGGCTCCTGTCTGGCGGACGGCTCTGAAGGCTCATGGCAGACGGGCGGCTTTGCAGGCTCAGTACAGACGGGCGGCTTTGAAGGCTCAGTACAGACGGGCAGTTCATGCGGCGCTTGGCAGACGGACAGTTCAGACGGCGTTGGGCAGACGGGCAGTTCAGGCGCCGTTGGGCAGACGGGCAGTTCAGGCGACGCTGGGCAGAAGGGCAGTTCAGGCGCCGCTGGGCAGACGGCAGACTCTGGCCGGCTGAGACGCACTGTAGGCCTGGTGCGTGGTACCGGAACTGGAGGTACCGGGCTAAGGACACGCACCATCAGGCTAGTGCGGGGAACAACAACAGGGCACACTGGACTCTCAAGGCGTACTATAGGCCTGGTGCGTGGTACCGGCACTGGTGGTACCGGGCTGAGGGCACGCACATCAGGGCGAGTACGGGGAGAAGGAACAGTGCGTACAGGGCTCTGGAGACGCACAGGAGGCTTGATGCGTGGTGCCGGAACTGGAGGCACTGGGCTGGAGACACGCACCACAGGGAGAGTGCGTGGAGGAGGCACAGGGCTCTGGAGACGCACTGGAAGCCTGGTGCGTGGTGTAGGCACTGGTGGTACTGGGCTGGAGCGGGGAGGTGGCGCCGGAAATACCGGACCGTGCAGGCGTAATGGCTCCCTTGAGCACTGAGCCTGCCCAACCTTACCTGGTTGTATGCTCCCCGTCGCCCGACCAGTGCGGGGAGGTGGAATAACCCGCACCGGGCTATGTAGGCGAACCGGTTACACCATGCGTAAGGCTGGTGCCATGTAAGCCGGCCCGAGGAGACGCACTGGTGGCCAAATGCGTTGGGCCGGCTTCATGACATCCGGCTCAATCCTCAATCTGGCCCGGCCGATACAAGGAGCTGGTATGTACCGCACCGGGCTATGCACACGTACAGGAGACACCATGCGCTCTACTGCGTAACACGGTGTCTGCCCGTACTCTCGCTCTCCACGGTAAGTACAGGGAGTAGGCGCAGGTCTCCTACCTGACTTCGCCACACTCCCTTTTATCCCCCCCCCCCCCCCCCCCCCCCCCCCCAATACATTTTTGGGGTTCCTTTTCGGGTTTCCAGCCACGTCTCCTTGCTGCCTCCTCATACCACCTCTCCTGGGCTTTAGCTGCCTCCCTCTCTACAAAAGAGCGGCGATATTCCCCTGTCTGAGCCCAGGGTCCTTTTCCATCCAATATTTCCTCCCAAGTCCACGAGTCCTGGTTTCTTGGCCGCTGCTGCTGGTTCCTCTCACGCTGCTTGATCCTTGTTTGGTGGGTGGTTCTGTAACGATCGTCTACTTCTTCCTCCTCCTCAGGCGAGGAGAGGCGAGAAGGATCAGAGCACCAATGCGCAGCGTGATAGTTTGACATAATGATGTTTATTAAAGTAAAGACGAAAGACGAAAACACTTCAACAAACTACAAAACAAATAACCGATGTAGACAGACCTGGACTCGAGAACTTACAAATGACGAAGAACGCACAAACAGGAACAGACTACATACACGAACAACAAAACAAAACAGTCCCGTGTGGTAGACATACAGACACGGAAGGCAACCACCCACAACAAACAATGTGAAACAACCTACCTATATATGGTTCTCAATCAGAGGAAAAACGACAACCACCTGCCTCTGATTGAGAGCCATACAAGGTCAATTAACACTGACACTTAACATAGAACAAACAACACAGACTGCCCACCCAGCTCACGTCCTGACCCACTAAACACAACTATACAAAAGGAAAACAAGGTCAGGAACGTGACACTATCACAAACCTTTTTTGTAGGTTGATTATGGTAGGCTAATAAAAGCATATTGTTCACAGCAGCCTATTATCTCTGATGTTCATTTATTTATTGGTGATGGATACATTAACTATTTGTTTAGACTACTGTTAAAGCACTCACATAGGCTACTTCTCTGCCAGAGCCCATGAGATAACTAGCCCTACCGGTAAGTGCGATCTAAGTAATTCCCTTATTCCCTCACGTTACCTCCTCAATCATTGGTGCCGCGTATAAAAGGCTAGACGAAGCTAAGCTTTAAATTAGTTAACGTTTGGTTAAAAGCATTTGATTTTGCAATGGCATAGGCCTACATTATTTTGGATTTGTGTGCCATGAGGTCAAAGGAATTGTCCGTAGAGCCCCGAGACAGGATTGTGTCGAGGCACAGATCTGGTGAAGGGTAACAAAAAATGTCTGCAGCATTGAAGGTCCCCAAGAACACAGTGCCCTCCATCATTCTTAAATGGAATAAGTTTGGAAGCACCAAGACTCTTCCTTGAGCTGTGGAGATGGGAGAATCTTCCAGAAGGACAACCATCTCTGCATCACTCCACCAATCAGGCCTTTATGGTAGAGTGGCCAGACTGAAGCCACTAATCAGTAAAAGGCACATGAAATCCCGCTTGGAGTTTGCCAAAAGGCACCCAAAGACTCTCAGACCATGAGAAACAAGATTCTCTGGTTTGATGAAACCAAGATTAAACTCTTTGGCCTGAATGCCAAGTGTCACGTCTGGAGGAAACCTGGCACCATCCCTACGGTGATGCATGGTGGGGGCAGCCTCATGCTGTGGGGATGTTTTTCATTGGCAGGGACTGGGAGACTAGTCAGAATCGAGGGAAAGATGAACGAAGCAAAGTAGAGAGATCCTTGATGAAAACCTGCTCCAGGGTGCTCAGGACCTCAGACTGGGGCGAAGGTTCATCTTCCAACAGGACAACGACCCTAAGCACACAGCCAAGACAACGCAGGAGTGGCTTCGGGACAAGATTCTGAATGTCCTTGAGTGGCCCAGCCAGAGCCTGGACTTGAACCCCGATCGAACATCTCTGGAAAGACCCGAAAACACCTGTGCAGCGACGATCCCCATCCAACCTGACAGAGCTTGAGAGGATCTGCAGAGAAAAAGTTAAGAGTTAAGCTCTTACATGTGTTTTTTGTCTTTATAAAAATAATAATATTTCATTTGTATATCGCATTTCCCACTCTCAATGCATATGTGAAGCTTGTTGGGGCTTACCTCTGTGCTCAAATCATTTCACAGTTGCAGTTTGAGCTTATTTATTCCCTTTTATTTATGAAAATATGCCGATACTGGCTTTTATCATTTACGATTTATTTCTGATATTTTAGATGAATTAAATAGATTTATATTATGGTGTTTGAAAATACATGAAATACATTGTGCTGCCACAATAAACAGAATATACAGACAGACAATAAACAAACGGAATATACGGAAAAGATAGACGCATTCAGAAAGTTTTCATACCCCTTGACTTATTCCACACTTTGTTGTGCTACAGCCAGAATTCAAAAGGGATTTAATATATGTTTTTTCTTAACCATCGACACACAATAACCCATAATGACAAAGTCAAAACATGTTTTTAGAATTTTAGCAAATGTATTGAAAATGAAAAGCAGATCTCTCATTTATATAAGTATTCACACCCCCAAGTCAATACATGTTAGCAGCACCTTTGGCAGTGATCACAGCTGTGAGTCTTTCTGAGTAAGTCTCTAAAAGATTTCCAAACCTGGATTGTGCAACATTTGCCCATGATTCTTTTCAAAATTCTTAAAAAATGTCATGTTAAACACTATTATGTGACTCCTGAACTTATTTAGGCTTGCTATAACGAAGGAGTTGAATAATTATTGAGTAAAGACATTTCAGCTTTTCTTTTGTATTCATTTGTAAAAATTTTGAAAAACATATTTCCAGTTTGACATTATGGGGTATTATGTGTAGGTCAGTGACAAATACATATCCATTTAATACATTTTAAATTCAGGTTGTAACACAATTTATATATTTTTTTTAAAGTTAAGTGGTGTGAATACTTTCTGAAGGCACTGTATAGACACAGAATTTACTCAACTCACATACAGTATGTGCATACCAGGCAAAAAAACTACAGAGTACACTATAAACAGTCTAAACTACAGACTACACTATATGCCACGACACCTCAGTGGGGCTTGACGGCAGAACCGGCATCCTGGAACTACCCCACGATCCACCACTCATCTCTGCCCTGCTTACTTAGCGCTGACACCACTCATTCCACTTGTCGTGGAAAATTGCAAGATTATGTTATAATGCTTGTAAGATTATGTTATAATGCTTGTTTTACATTATAATAGTTGTTACATTCGACAGAATAGAGTATTGTGTGTGTGTGTGTTCCACTGAGGATGGGCCTCTATGAGATAACACGGACAGAGGAGATTTACGATGTCTTTGGGGTGATAAAACCTAAAGAGCATTCCAGATAACATGAGCTAATGTTTCTGTTCTATGCCGTACCAGGGAGAGACGGTTACCTTTTGGAGTGAGGGGGCCAGACACTGGTCTTTACAATGAGAACTTTTGACACAGCAGTAACTGTCTGCTATGTTTTATAGATATCTTTCATACAAATGTTAATCTTTGTGAACTGTTCCTAAGATCTGTGGTTCGTCAGTGTAAGTTGAGAGGGGTGTATCTTGGCTATAAAAGATCTTTGTACTTTTCTGGTGGTACTTCTCAACGATTCATTAGAAATAGTGAATTGTTGAAAGTCAAATGCTATTGCTAAGCTTATTATTATTAAAGATGTAGTTTAAGTGTAACTCTGACTGGTGTGTAGTTTGTAACTCTCCTCATTTGGTAAAGCAGAAATATGCCACCACACACTTCAGGCAGATCCAACAGGATGTTCACTTCTGCCTGCTTGCTTACGTCAGCCACTAGCTTCTTCCTTGCCACTCCTTCAATGCTTAGTAGCCCCAGGGCTCTCCAGAGTGATTGTCCTGCGAAGCCCCTGCAGCCGACCTCAACCAGGTTCTCCATCCATTCTGCTGACTCTCAAGGATGAGGGACTGGTATTTGAGTTACCACTCATGTGACAACTCCATCCTCTCCTCCCAGGGCACTGTGAGCTTGATGAGGACCACCTGCTTGGTGCCTCTAGACGAGAGAACGATAACCATCGGTCAGACCTGCTTTGCAGTAGGAGAGCACATACTCGAGATAAGCTGGTCATCCAAATATTGTGCAGCTGGGCTTTTTGCCAACCCCCACATGTGGAGGTTTGTTGGTGCGGGCAAAACATTGTACACAGAGCAAGCCAGAAACTTAATCTGCTGCCCTTTCATGTTCCAGATGTGTTGCCAGGTGAATGCCTTGTCTCGCATACTCTCTCGACGTGTCCAGCTGCCCTATTTTTTCATGGCTACTGCTTTGACATGCCTGCTTTCTTCCTCAGCCATTGTGATCTCCCTCTGCACCATGCCTCAGCACTCTGCTTTCTTCCAGCTTGACCTGGTTCTGCATCCCAGACCCAGCCTGCCTTGGTCTACCGACCCAACAATGCAGAGAGAAAGAAAATTGAGAAGTAATATAAAAATAAAACACGTAATAATAAAGGTAATAATAGATTCACAATGAGTAACGATAACTTGGCTATATACAAGTGGTACCAGTACCGAGTCGATGTGCAGGGGTACAAGGTAATTAAGGTAGATATGTACATAACTAGAAATAAAGTGACAGACAGTAAGCAGTAGCAGCAGCGTATGTGATGAGTCAAAAAAGTTAGTGTAAAAAGGGTCAATGCAGATGTTCAATGGTTAAACAAATAGCTACCTGGACTAACTATTTAGCAGTCTTATTTCTTGGGGGTAGAAGCTGTTCAGGGTCCTGTTGGTTCCAGACTTGGTGCAGTGGTACCGCTTGCTGTGCAGTAGCAGAGAGAACAGTCTAAGACTTGGGTGGCTGGAAGCCTTTAAAAAATGTATGGCCTTCCTCTGACACAGCCTGTTATTGAGGTCCTGGATGGCAGGGAGCTCGGCCCCAGTGATGTACTGGACCGTACGCAATACCTTCTGTAGCGCCTTGCGATCAGATGCCATGCAGTTGCCGTACCAAGCTGTGATGCAGCCAGTCAAGATGCTCTCCATGGGGCAGCTGTAGAACTTTTTGAGGATCTGAGGACCCATGCCAAATGTTTTCAGCTTTGTCGTGTCTTCTTCATGACTGTGTTAGTGTGTTTTGACCGTGATAGATCCTTAGTGATGTGAACACAGAGGAACTTGCAGGTCTTGACCCGCTCCACTACAGCCCCGTCGATGTGAATGGGGGCGTGCTCGGCCCTCCGTTTCCTGTAGTCCACGATCAGCTCCTTTGTCTTGCTGACGTTGAGGAAGAGGTTGTTTTCCTGGCACCAGACTGGCAGGTCTCTGAATTCCTTTTATGCTGTCTGATCATCGTCGGTGATCAGGCCTACCACGTCATGTCATCGGTAATCTTAATGATGGTGTTTGGAGTCGTGTTTGGCCACGCAGTCGTTTTTTTTGTGTGTTTTTTTTTGTTCACCTTTATTTAACCAGGTAGGCCAATTGAGAAGTTCTCATTTACAACTGCAACCTGGCCAAGATAAAGCAAAGCAGTGCGACAAAAACAGCAACACAGAGTTACACATAAACAAACGTACAGTCAATACCACAAAAGAAAATAAAAAACAGGGAGGATGAACAGGGAGTACAGGAGGGTACTAAACACGCACCCCTGAGGGGCCCCTGTGTTGAGGGTCAGCGTGGCGGATGTGTTGTTGCCTATTCTCACCACCGGGTGTTGAACGCTGAGCTATAGTCAAAGAACAGCAGTCTTACATAGGTCTTCCTTTTGTCCAAGTGGGAAAGGGCATTGTGGAGTGCAATAGAGATTGCATCATCTGTGGATCTATTGCGGCAGTAGGCGAATTGGAGTGGGTCCGGGGTGTCTGGTATGATTGTGTTGATGTGAGCCATGACCAGTCTTTTAAAGAATTTCATGGCTACAGAAGTGAGTGCTATGGGGTGATAGTAATTTAGACAGGTTGCCTTGGCGTTCTTGGGCACAGGGACTATGGTGTTCTGCTTGTAGGTGCTACAGACTGGGGTCAGGAAGAGGTTGAAAATGTCAGTGAAGACACTTGCCAGCTGGTCATCTGCCCTGTGGCCCTGTGAATGTTAATCTTGTGACCAGTCTTTCAAAGAATTTCATGGCTACAGAAGTGAGTGCTATTGGGTGATAGTTTTTCCATTTATATTTTGAGGTTGGGCGTTAGCACGTTCGCATGTGGGGCGCACTGATTCGTGTCACCTCATTAGTCAGTATGTATTCCACCTGTGCTGGCTTGTTCATCTCGTTAGTCCTAAGGTTAGTCCTGAGTTTGAGCAATCTCTTCCAGCTCCTTTTCATGCCTGGGGTCGCTGTGAACTCCACGAAGGTGCTCCTCCACCTCTTCCTTCGTTGCTTTGAGCTCTCCTGATCTTTGTCCCCCAGGGGTTTTGATAGATACTGGAAGGGTAAAGTCTGTCCTCCTCTTCATCCGCCTCCTTCTGTCCCTGCGATGGTATTCAGCTTGGCACAAGGTCTTAATACGCGCCCTCAGATTGTCTCAGATGTCCTTCAATGCTGGTTTCTCTCCCTCCCTTGCTTGGTGAAAAGCCTTCTTCAGCCGCCGCAGGTCGCGTCTTAGGGTTGTTATGTTCTTCAGATGTCGGTTTTCTCTTGTCTTGCTGTTTTTTTCCAAAGCTGTCAGCCCCTATGCTCCAGATGATAGTTGACATGGCTCGGATTTTCTTCCCTACATCTCCAGCACTTGATCCACGTCTCGGTCGAACATGTCCCATTCCTTCTTTGCTGACGCAGCAGGCCATCTTAAGAACGATCGGGACTTAATGATCGGGTACTCTGATAATCTCCACCCGGCACAGCCAGAAAAGGACTGGCCACCCCTCGGAGCCTAGTTCCTCTCTAGGGTTCTTCCAAGGGAGTTTTTCCTAGCTATTGTGCTTCTGCATCTGCATTGCTTGGGGTTTTAGGCTGGGTATCTGTATAGCACTTTGTGACAACTGCTGATGTAAAAAGGGCTTCATTAAATAGATGTTATTGATTGATTGATTTCACAGGCTCCTTCCTGGTCTCTCTTGTGTTGTTCTGTACATATTGTCTTGTATGTTGTGTGTCTTCCCTCTCCTGTGTGTCCTCTGTCTCCCCTGGTGCATCAGGGATGTTGCGATCGCCACCCCTTTTGTAATGCGCATGGCGATTCTGGGGACTGTAGTTTGGCTCCTGCCATGGCCTCTCCTCCGTCTCACCAGGTTGCCCTATGCGTTGCACATCCCTATTTTGTAGTGTACACTATATCCCTGCCTGATGGATTTTCAGACCTCTCGTTTTGGCAAATCTTCACACATCAGTAGACCCTAGATAAATTGTTTAGCTGTTCGGTTGTCCTTCATGAGTGGTCATAACATTGGTCTGTCCTGTACGTCGATCATTCTCCCCCGCTTTCGACCGAGAGTGCTATCTTATTAGGTATCTTTCCATAGCGATTGATAGTGCGTACCTTCTTGGGAAGGTTGTGCTTAAGCCTGCCAAGAAAGATCTTTAATGTTATGGGGCTATTTTGCTTCCACTGGTCCTGGGGATCTTATGGTCAACGGCATCATGAACTTTACTACCAGGACATTTTAGCCAAAAACCTGGTTGCCTCTGCCAGGAGACTGAAACTAACCCCAAGCAAATAAATCCTTGTTAAAAAAAATCTCTTTCTCTGAGCAATTCTATTAGTATGAAATAATATAATTTTCCCAGTTTTGGGAGCATATAATTTAGCATAGTACTTTTATTTTATACAGTCTTTTTTGCTCATATTTATTAAGAGTGCCAATAATTTGAGGTGACTGTACATTTGCATGTTCAGGAATTTTACTTGGTGAAATGGTATAGCACTGAAAAGTATTGGGGATGGGTAAACATTCCATGTTGAAAGTGTGCTTATTATAGTGATGGGGGAAAAATCAGTACAGTTACATATTGGGATATTATTTTGGGCAATACATCGGATTGTTTTGACTATCACAATATTATTTTTGCGCTGGTTGGCACTACCTGCACCAAAACTCCAGTATGTTTCCTTCATAGCTTGTTCTCCATCTTTTTTTAAATAGGGAGCCAATTTGTTTTTCTCATGGTTCTCTCTGTTTGGAACATCAAATCGCAATATCGTATCGTAAACATCCCTGGCAATTCCAAGTCCTAGTTTATTATCTGTGTGTGTACGTACTTGAGGGAGTGTATGTCTGTGTAATTTGTATCACCTGTCTCTTCCAGGAGGAAGAGGGTCCAGAGATGCTGCTGGTGAAGGAGGAGGGCTGTGAGGAGGGTCTGGGGAACCCTGAGGGCACTATGGTCATGGAGGACAACCAGACTACACCTCCTGAACCCACAGAGGAACCAGCTGAGCAGCACAGGACCACACACAGTCTCACTGAGGTGAGCCCACTGTGAACTACTGTCTGAATGGTATTAGCTCAGGGCCTGTATCCACAAAGCCTCTCAGAGTAGGAGTGCTGATCTAGGATCAGTTTATCCTTTTCATTAATTAATAAGATTAACACATAAGATAACTAATAAGATCATATGGAAAGATCCTAGATCAGCACTCCTACTCTGAGACTCTTTGTGGATACAGGCCCAGGTGTTGATTCATTTTGTCTTATGTGTGCGACCATGCATTTGAATTATCAAACCATTTTAATGAGTGTCAAGTAATCAAATTAACTAACATGTTTGCATAATACTCATAGCAATCCCTCATTGCCCAATCAGAAGATGCTCCATAGCAGGGTGCTCATATCAGATTTCTTGATCCAACATCCTCTCACTCTGTATCACTTACAGTCAGTAGACATGGAGGATGGGAAGCCTGATCTGCTGCTGGTCAAAGAGGAGACAATAGAAGACAGACCAGAGAGCATTGACCTGCTGAGTGGACTAAAGATGGGGGTGCAAGGCAAGAGAGAAATACATAAAGCCTACATACAGTGCCTATAAAAGTATTCATACGCCTTGACTTATTCCACATTGTGTTGTGTTACAGCCTGAATTCTAAATATTTTTTCTCACCCATATACGTAATGACAAAGTGAAAATATGTTTTTAGACATTTTAGCAAATGTATTCACACCCCTGAGTCAATACATGTTAGGATCACCTTTGGCAGCAATTACAGCTGGGGCGGCAGCTTTGGGCCAGTAACACTTAACTGCCTTGTTCAAGGGCAGAACGACAGATTTTTACCTTGTCAGCTCAGAGATTCAATTCAGCAGCACTCTAACCACTAGGCTACCTGCCGCCCCAGCTGTAATTGCTGCCAAAGGTGATTCTAACATGTATTGACTCAGGGGTGTGAATAAATTTGCTAAAATGTCTAAAAACATGTTTTCACTTTGTCATAATGGGGTATTGTGTGTAGATGGGTGAGAAAAAAATATTTTGAATTCAGGCTGTAACACAACACCATTTCAGTTTAATCGTCACTTGTGCCGGATACAACATGTGTACCTATTACAGTGAATTGCTGTCATAGTATGTATCTCGTATCTCTCATAGTAGAATCATAAAATAGAGTCATGATAATAGAACATTAGATCAATAATAACACAAGGATAACCCTGATGAAAAAGTTTCAAAACAAAGTTTCATACTTCGTGTTGTCTTGAAGGATGAAACTACATGAGTTTTCAGAGCCTACTGTTATATTACACCAAGACAAACCCAGTTGGTCAGATCATAATCCGTTTTCTCTGGATGATGCAAAGCACACATTGAGTTGTCTTGCTTCGCATTGAAGACTGGAAAAAAAGAGGACCACATTTTTATGCATTGTTGACACATTTAAAGACGCTTTCTGGAACCCATAGTTCTAAAGGTTGTGCTTCAAAGAATACAAGTATGCTAGACATTTATAGAATGAATCCTACCTAGTTTGATGTTTCTGTGACAAACGGTGAATTAGTTATTGATTTATACCGCTTCAAAATGGCATTTGATAGATTTTTATGTATTTCTATCAAGTCAAAACTGGAATTTTTCATCAAAACAAAGGTTGTAAAAGTATGCTAGACATTTATAGAATAAATCTTACCTAGTTTGATGATTCTGTCATAATCAGTGAAAACCAGTGAAACTGTTTCAGATGCAAAGTGTTAGCCATCCTGATCAGCTTACTTTAGCTAGCAGTAAAACGAACGTAACCGTCAAAAGGCGGCAGATGACGTGTGACGTCCACAGGCAGGAGCGAGCTCTGTCTATACTCCTGCCTATCCCATTACTTCTTTCATGCCAATACGCATTTATTATTTGAGTGCAATGAAAATTAATGGGACATATTGACACATGAAAGGCAGCGAAGCTCTCTGCCTGCCTTTTGGCGTCTGTTAGCTGGCAGTATAAGGTAGAAAAAACCCACGCGCAAGTGATGTCAATGCCTTGCATTGAGTTGGGCTGGAAGGGCTGGAAAAAGGGATACAGCGAGGCTGCCTTTCTCCCTGGCCTGCTTGCGCATTTTGTACCAGATCACTACACATTTCCCAAATGAAGATGACAAGACACTGCCTACCCTGAATGCATGTCACGGCTACATGGAGTAATATTTTTTCTACATTCATAAAATTAAATCAATGCATCTTATTTTTACATACAAAACACACGTTATAATGTATGAACTTGACCAGGTAATTACCAAATATCCTCCATGTATAGAGTTTTCTGACATATTTTTGAAGTCTATTTTCTAACCTGCAGGTTGTTGGCTGGAGGATAACAGAGGAAACTGGGCGGCCATCATGGATTCCCAGACCGGTGCAGCCAAGGGCCCAGTGGACAACATCACCAAGCAGGCCAGGACCAGAGATGACATAGTGGAGGTCAGTGGATGGGACAGCGTCCTCAACTCTGGGCTGGGGAACAACACTGTTAACCACAATCAGAAACAGACAGTCGAACAAAAAACAACATCTGAACTTAGTCTCCATGACAACAGACTGGCTGAGACCAGGGCGAGGCGTAGATTTGGTCTCCATGGATGTGGAGGTGTCCGTATAAGGCTGGAGAGAACAGACACAGACTCGGCTGGCGATGCTCCGTCCTGCTACTATAGTTGTGATTCAGAGAGACTGATGGCACCTCCGGTTAACCCCCTAACAGGTGCTGCCTTCAGCCTGCCTTCTATAGGATCTATCAACTGGAACATTGACCCTGCGACAACACAGACACTCCCTGGCCTTAATCCTCCTCACACTCTCCTAATGTTAAACCAGACCTCAGACAATGCCAGTGTCTCAACACCAAATGGCAACACAAGCCCATTGACAAATGAGAGTAGTAGAGACAGAATCAGTAAAGGTGGCAGCGCCAAAGAGAAGCGCTTCCCGTGTTCGTTCTGTGGTAAAGCCTTCAGTTTCCCCAATCAGGTGAAGATCCATCAGAGGATGCACACGGGGGAGAAACCGTTCGGCTGTCACTTGTGCGGGGACAGCTTCTCCTATTTGTCTAGCCTGAAGAGGCACCAGAGAGTCCACACAGGGGAGAAACCATACAGCTGCCCCCAGTGTCAGAAACGGTTCTCCCACCAGCACCGCTTGAAGATACACCTGAAGATCCACACGGGAGAGAGGCCATTTGCCTGTACGCACTGCGGGAAGAGGTTTTCAGAGAGGAGCTACCTCAGGATACACCAGCAGAAAATGCACAAGACCCATGTATTGTGACATGTAATGTAGCTAGTTTGTTTGTAGTTAATAGCTAGTTTGTTTGTAGTTAATTATGTTGGTTGTGGATGTATAAGGAACTGGATGAGGTGAACTGAGGAAAGAATGAGTATGATGAGGCAGAGTAGATGATATGGTGATGGTTTTTGTGAGGGTGTCTGTAAAAATGCTTCAATAATGAAAAGGTTGATATTGGTATGTTATTATGAAATAATGAAAGTGCCTTAATTCATGTTTACTTGTCATGAAGTAGTGAAGATGTGCGTAATGTGATGTTGAACCTTTTCCAAAGTCTTCTAAAATTTATTTGATCAAAGCGAGTCCACCAGATTTAAGGAAAAAGGTAATGAGAAAAGTTATTATACTTGTCACATGTATTGTTTTGCGTAACAAAAGTACTGTACTTCATGTTTGGTGAGTATATGCCCATGTTGCTGAAATTAAATACAACCTGACTCTGTGGTGACTGACTTAATTTTGTATCATTGCAGGGACTGATTTTCCCTCATCTCAGTCGAACCAAAACATTATACTTAATTCTTAAATCAACACATGGACATTTTTTTATAATGAACTCCAATGGCTCCGTATTGTTAGATAAACTATACAGTGCATTCGGAAAGTATTTAGACCCCTGCCCCTTTTCCACATTTTGTGACGTTACAGTCTTATTCTAAAACGTATCAAATATTTTGTTTTTCCTCAATCTACACACAATACCCCATAATGACAAAGCAAAAACAGGTTTTTAGAAATGTTTGCTAATTTATTAAAAATAAAAAACAAATACCTTATTTACATATGAATTCAGACCCTTTGCCATGAGACTCGAAATTGAGCTCAGCTGCATCCTGTTTCCATTGATAGTCCTTGAGATGTTTCTACAACTTGATTGAAGTCCACCTATGGTAAATTCAGTTGATTGGACATGATTTGGAAAGGCACACACCTGTCTCTATAAGGTCCCACAGTTGACAGTGCATGGCAGAGCAAAAACCATGCCATGAGGTTGAAGGAATTGTCCGTAGAGCTCAGACAGGATTGTGTTGAGGCACAGATCTGGGGAAAGGTACCAAAACATTTTCTTAAATGGAAGAAGTTTGGAACCACCAAGCCTCTTCCTAGAGCTGGCCGCCCGGCCAAACTGGGCAATCGGGGGAGAAAGGCCTTGGTCAGGGAGGTGACCAAGAACTCAATGGTCACTGACAGAGCTCCAGAGTTCCTCTGTGGAGATGGGAGAACCTTCCAGAAGGACAACCATCTCTGCAGCACTCCACCAATCAGGCCTTTATGGTAGAGTGGCCAGACGGACGCTACTCCTCATTAAAAGGCATATGAGAGCCCGCTTGGAGTTTGTCAAGAAGCCTCCAAAGGACTCTTGGATAAAACCAAGATTTAACTATTTGGCCTGACTGCTAAGCGTCACGTCTGGAGCGCGTCACCTGGCACCACCCCTACGGTAAAGCATGGTGGTGGCAGCATCATGCTGTGGGGATGTTTTTCAGCGGCAGGGATTCGAAGACTAGTCAGGATCGAGGGAAATATGAGTGGAGCAGAGTACAGAGAGATCCCTGATGAAAACCTGCTCCAGAGCGCTCAGGACCTCAGACTGGGGCGAAGGTTCACTTTCCAACAGGACAACGACCCTAAGCACACAGCCAAGACAACACAGGAGTGGCTTCGGGACAAGTCTTTGAATGTCCTTGAGTGGCCCATCCAGAGCCCAGACTTGAACCCCATCGAACATCTCTGGAGAGACCTGAAAATAACTGTGCAGTGACACTCCCTATCCAACCTGACAGAGCTTGAGAGGAGGATCTGCAGAGAAGAATGGGAGAAACTCCCCAAACACAGGTGTGCCAAGCTTGTAGCGTTATACCCAAGAAGACTCAAGGCTGTAATCGCTGCCAAATGTGCTTCAACAAAGTACTGAGTAAAGGGTCTGAATACTTATGTAAATGTGATATTTCAATTATTATTATTTTTTAAATACATTTGCAAAAAAATGTAGAACAATTTTGTCTTTGTCATTATGGGGTATTGTGTGTAGATTGAAGAGGGAAAAAACAATATAATCCATTTTAGAATAAGGCTGTAACGTAACAAAATTTGGAAAAAGTCAAGGGGTCTGAATACTTTCCGAATGCATTGTATATAGAAACGTACACTACTGTTCAAAAAAATGGGGTCACTTAGAAATGTCCTTGTTTTTGAAAGAAAAGCAAATTATTTGTCCATTAAAATAACATCAAATTGATCAGAAATACAGTGTAGACAATGTTGTAAATGACTATTGTTGCTGGAAACGGCAGATTTTTTATGGAATATCTACATAGGCGTGCAGAGGCCCATTATCAGCAACCATCACTCTTGTGTTCCAATGGCACGTTGTGTTAGCTAATCCAAGTTTATCATTTTAAAAGGCTAATTGATCATTACAATTATGTTAGAATGTATGGGTTCGATTACAGGCTCAACATGGCCAGAAACAAAGAACTTTCTTCTGAAACTCGTCAGTCTATTCTTGTTCTGAGAAATTAAGGCTATTCCATGCGAATAATTGCCAAGAAACTGAAGATCTCATACAACGCTGTGTACTACTCCCTTCACAGAACAGAGCAAACTGTCTCTAACCAGAACATAAAGAGGAGTGGGAGGCCCCGGTGCACAACTGAGCAAAGGGACAATTACATTAGAGTGTCTAGTTTGAGAAACAGACGCCTCACAAGTCCTCAACTGGCAACTTCATTAAATAGTACCTGCAAAACACCAGTCTCAACGTCAACAGTGAAGAGGCGACTCGGGGATGCGATTCCGGGATGCTGATGAACTTGGATTAGCTAACAGAACGTGCCATTGGAACACAGGAGTGATGGTTGCTGATAATGGGCCTCTGTACGCTTATGTACAGTTGAAGTCGGAAGTTTACATACACTTAGGTTGGAGTCATTAAAACTCGTTTTACAACCACTCCACAAATTTCTTGTTAACAAACTATAGTTTTGGCAAGTCGGTTAAGACATCTACTTTGCTGGAGGGAACAGATGCTGGAGGAAACAGGTACAAAAGTATCTATATCCACAGTAAAACGAGTCCTATATCGGCATAACCTGAAAGGCCGCTCAGCAAGGAAGAAGCCACTGCTCCAAAACCGCCATAAAAAATCCAGACTACGGTTTGCAACTGCACATGGGGACAAAGATCGTACTTTTTGGAGAAATGTCCTCTGGTCTGATGAAACAAAAATAGAACTGCTTAACCATCGTTATGTTTGGAGGAAAGGGGGGAGGCTTGCAAGCCGAAGAACACCATCCCAACCGTGAAGCACGAGGGTAGCAGCATCATGTTGTGGGGGTGCTTTGCTGCAGGAGGGACTGGTGCACTTCACAAAATAAATGGCATCATGAAGCAGGAAAATGGTGGATATATTGAAGCAACATCTCAAGACATTAATCAGGAAGTTAAAGCTTGGTCGCAAATGGGTCTTCCAAATGGACAATGGCCCCAAGCATACTTCCAAAGTTGTGGCAAAAGGGCTTAAGAACAACGAAGTCAATGTATTGGAGTGGCCATCACAAAGCCCTGACCTCAACCCTACTGAAAAGTTGTTGGCAGAACTGAACAAGCGTGTGCGAGCAAGGAGGCCATAAACCTGACTCAGTTACACCAACTCTGTCAGGAGGAATGGGCCAAAATTCACCCAACTTATTGTGGGAAGCTTGTGGAAGGCTACCCTAAACGTTTGACCCAAGTTAAACAATTTAAAGGCAAAGCTACCAAATACTAATTGAGTGTATGTAAACTTCTGACCCACTGGGAATGTGATGAAAGAAATCAAAGCTGAAATAAATCATTCTCACTACTATTATTCTGACATTTCACATTCTTAAAATAAAGTGGTGATCCTAACTGACCTGAGACAGGGAATTTTACTAGGATTAAATGTCAGGATTTGTGAAAAACTGAGTTTAAATGTATTTGGCTAAGGTGTATGTAAACTTCCAACTTCAACTGTAGTTATTCCATTTAAAAAAACAGCCGTTTCCAGCTACAGTAGTCATTTACATGAACAATGTCTACACTGTATTTCAGATCAATTTGATGTTATTTTAATGGACAAAGAAATGTGCTTTTCAAGGATATTTCAATTACATTTCTAAGTGATCCCAAACTTTTGAACGGTGGCGTACGTGGACACACCTACAAATGAGTGGATTTGGCTATTTCAGCCACACCCATTGCTTATAGATGAATTAAATCGAGCAGTCATGCAATTTCCATAGAGAAACATTGGCAGCAGAATGGCCTTACTGACGAGCTCAGTGACTTTCAACGTGGCACCGTCATAGGATGCCACATTTCCAACAATCATCACATTCATCAAATGTCTGCCATGCTATGTCTGCCCTGGTAGGCCACACAAGCTCACAGAACAGGACCTCCCGAGTTCCAAACTGCCTATGGAAGACACACCAGCATGAAATGGGTTTCCATGGCCAAACAGCTGCACACAAGCCTAACATCACCATGCGCAATCCCAGTGTCGGCTGGAGTGGTGTAAAGCTCGCCACAATTGGACTCTGGATCAGTGGAAACGTGTTTTCTGGAGTGATGAATCACGCTTCACCATCTGGCAGTCCGACGGACAAATCTGGGTTTGGCGGATGCCAGGAGTATTCTAACTGCCCCAATGCATGCTGCTGACTATACATTTTGGTGGAGAAGGAATAATGGTCTGAGGCTGTTTTTCATGGTTCGGGCTTGGCCTCTTAATTCCAGTGGAAGGAAATCTTAATGCTACAGCATACAATGTCACATTCTAATCTAGATTAATCTGTTTCTAACTTTGTGGCAACAGTTTGGGGAAGGGCCTTTCCTGTTTCAGCATGACAATGCCCCCGTGCACAAAGCGAGGTCCGTTAAGAAATGGTTCGTCGATCGGTGTGGAAGAACTTGCCTGGCCTGCACAGACCCTGACCTCAACCCGATCGAACACCTTTGGGATGAATTGGAACGCCGACTGTGAACCTGGCCTAATCGCCCAACATCAGTGCCCGACCTCACTAATGCTCTTGTGGCTGAATGAAAGCAAGTCCCCGCAGCAATGTTCCAACATCTAGTGGAAAGCCTTCCCAGAAGAGTGGAGGCTGTTATAGCATCAGAGGGGGGACCAACTCCATATTAATGCCCATGATTTCAGAATGAGATGTTTGATGAGCAGGTGTCCACATACTTTTGTCCATGTAGTTTACTTAAATCACAGTGTTTGAGATGGGCTTGAATATGGTTTGCATTTTATACTATCATGTCATGTTTCTGTGTGTACGGTAAAGACTTTCTTATATACATCTTTATTTGCTCTTCTCTACATTTTGTGTTTACAGTCTGCAGTCCATGAGGACCTGCTGATATCCGGTGTTGCTGGCGGGAGAGACTGGACCTCTGAAACAGGTGGTCACAAACCTTGGCACCGGATCAGAACCCTGGATCAGGAGCCTTCGCTCTTACGTCCCGAGTTGGAACCAGGACCGAACCGCGAGGGACAGAGACTCCACCACCACACAGAACACAACCAGTGGACAGGTGGACTGAACCACCTCAGTCCTGGTGGTCATCAGAGAGACAGAGGCTCCAGTCAGGGATCCAGTCTGCAGCCCAGACCCTTCTCTTTACAGTCTCAGTGCAGGGATGGAGCAGGGCCTGGGGCTGATAGAGATCGACCCTCCTGTTCCTATGATACAAACACCACAGTATCCATGATGAACAGAGCAGGTCACCCTGGGATTCAGCCTTCACAGAGAGTAGTGGTCGACCCCTCTGGTGGTAGTCTATCAGCAAGTCTGTCTTCTCCTTCAGAGTCTTGTCAAATGCCTGGTGAATGGGTTCAAAGAAAGCCTGGACCTGGGTCTAGCCTTCCTCAGTTACCTCATGGTTACCCCACCAATACAGACAGGGTCAGGATGGGCATTCACCACGAGCGGTACCTAGCCTATAACACAGCAGACAATCCCAACAACACCCAAACAATGGCTAGAGGTCAAGGAGGGAGCTCAAATACTCCTGTTTCTACCTTCTCTGGTGTCATTGGGTCACAACGTGGGAGGCCGAGCGTTAGGACCGACGCCAACAAGCCGTACGCCTGCCCCACGTGTGGGAAGTGCTTCGCTGAAGCGTACTATGTGAAGATGCACCAGACCGTTCACACCAAGGAGAGGCCCTTCAAGTGTAAACTATGTTACAAGAGCTTCTCCTTCCTGAGTAACCTTATCAGACATAGGAGTGTCCACAATGGGGAGAAATCGTAGCAGTGTGGCTTGAGATGTAAACAGCGGCTATCTGGGAACCGTTCTTTAGCTGACATATTATAGTAAGAGGGTAATCAACCACATACCCTTCATTAACCATTTTGTTAATTTGTCATTTGAAACAGGCTTGTAAATACCTTGTTTTTAGAGAAACCGTAAACCTAGAACTAGAACAGTTGAATATTTACCTTACTGAGGTGAAGTAGTCATATTATTTTATATTCGGTTCTTGCTAACACCGCTCTTTCTAAACAAGTGTGCTCTCTGCTTGAAAGATACTGATCGTAGGAGATCTGATGTTTAATGTCATAAGAAGTATTTCAAAGAACAGCGAGCATACCTTTTTCATTTAACCACACCCTTTGAGGTATGACGCAAACCAATTAGATCGGTAGGTGGAAACCGGAAGAGATGACTCTGACACAATGGCGGAAACGGATGTTTTGTTTGAAACTGCTGGCGAGTGAAGATGACAGTGAGAATTTCACTGGCAAAAAAGAAAGGAAACAAGAGAAGTAAAGTTGTGATGTAAAATAGGAAACGGTTCTTTGGTCGAGGTGAAGGTTTTGGAACAATGGAACTTGGGAGATCCGTTTGAAGTCTCGATAAATGTCATGGATGCGTTGGGTGAAGTGGCGTTAGTGAGAGAAGACTTGAAATAGACAAGATGGCGGCGTACACATTGTTGGATTACTTCATGGAGCAAAAAAAGTATTTATTTTAATAACAGAGCATTTTCATCTGAATTCAAACGGACCCCTCGCAACAGGACACAGACATTTTATGGGACTCCTGTTTCCATGAATCGAGGACGAAGACAATATCACCAAACTAAAGTTGGCCGAAAATGATCTGTGCTACACCAAACAGTACTTATCCGGTAACACCCATCAATGGATACCAAAAGTCTTCGGATAAATCACATCTGGTGTAACAATCTGTATCTCAGGCAGTACAAGGAATCCTGTACCCTGAACCTGTGTAGGGATTTGATTTGAATTGGACTGTGAGTGACTGAAGAAGTGGGATGGTTTTGATTTTTCTATATTTTTATTTAGTCTATTGTTGTTCCCCCCCTTTCCCACAATGGATTGTAGAGGGTGAAAACCCTCACACAGGGGGAAAACCCTAAAGCTGCCGCCAACACCTCCTTTAGATGCACTTGAAGGTCCACACGGGAGAGAGGCTGTAAGCCTGCACGTACTGCAGGAAGAGGTTCTCAGAGAGGAGCTACCTCAGGATACACCAGCAGAAAAATCATCCCACTCTATATCATAGAAAGTAACCATTCCACTCGATAGCTTCTGACGTTTAGATTAAACTCTTCATTAAAGACATAGATTAATTTTCGTTGTCAGCAGAAAATATCATTTGGTATAATGAGAGTAGCAGATTTCAGTGTTGAATATTCCTGGGTAGGATATTGCATCCAGACATAAAGTATATTTTATATTGTGTTTGTACTGTATAGGCTAAATGATGTTCACAAATTCATTTTTATTACTTCCATTCAACTAATTATTTTTTTCTCCTAAAGACACTTTTAATGAGAAAATGAATGCAGTTTATCAAGTTCATGCAGTTGTTTTGTTTAGACGTGTGTGTGGTTCTATTGCTAATACTCGTTTCAATGTGTCACTGTGGGATTTGCTCGAGGGCGGATTATTTGTTTGAAGTATCCAATCACACAGCATTTGTTGGAGACAGAGAAGTCGAGTGGCGCTGGTCGACAAGGATTATCCCTCATCTTGGTAGCCCCTCGATGGCCAGGGAAACTCTGGCTAGCGGAGATCAATCTCCTGCTTTACATCGAGCCCTGGCAACTACTGTTACGCAGGGATCTTTTGACCCAGGCGAACTGAGAGATGTTCCACCCTCACCCAGAAACCATGGCCGGCTGGGCCTGGCCTGTGAGAGGGTACATCTGAATGTGACATGCTTGCTTCTCTGAGTCATTGAGGCTATCCAGAGTGCAAGAGCCCCTTCTACACGTTCACTGTATGGAAACAAGTGATGCGTTTTTGATTAATTGGTGAGACCAAAAACAGATTATTCCTTACCAATGCTCTGTATCCGAGGTTTTCTGCTTCTCGCAGGACTTTTTGGACATAGACCTTGACAGTGGAGAACGCCTTCCCTATCTAGCCACTATCTCGGGCCTGTCATATAGGCTTCGACAACAACACAGTAGGGAACACCCTCTGTTATGTTGTTTCATGAAGGGAGCGCGTCGCTTATGCCCAGTCTCCAAGCCTTCAGCCCCGTCTTGGGGTCTGTCTATTGTGCTTGAGGCGATTTCACAGCAACCTTTTGAGCCGCTTGAAAACTTAGTTGAAAAATCTCTCCTTCAAGATGGCTTTGCTGATTGCCCTTACATCCGGAAAGCAAGTGAGTGAGCTGCACACACTGTCAGTCCACCATTCGTGCCTACAGTTTGCCCCGGGGTTATCCAAGGTAACATTGTTACCCAACCCTGCCTTTGTGCCGAAGGTCAGCAGCAATTACAATTGTCTCGCCTTTCCACCCGCCACCCTTCACTTATATGGAAGAAGAGCGTCTCCACCGTTTATGTCCAGTACGTGCTTTATGCATCTACTTAGATAGAACGAGAGCATGGTATAAGAGTGACCAACTCTTTGTGTCTTGGGCATCTACTTAGATAGAACGAGAGCATGGTATAAGAGTGACCAACTCTTTGTGTCTTGGGCATCCCCCTGTAAGTGCTGATCTAGAATCAGATTTGCCTTTTAAATCATAAGGAATAAGACTGTTTAGACAGGTGGGGACCTGATCCTCGATCAGCACTCCTACTTTGACGCTTTGTGGATACAGGCCAGGGTCTTCAATCATTTTAAGTGTGGGACCACGCCTTTGAATTATCAAACCATTCAAGTGTCAAGTAATCAAATCGACTTACATGTTTGTATAGTATCAAATGAACTAAGACGTTTTGCATAGTATCAAATCAACTAACATGAGGTTCTCTGAGGGGAGCTACCTCAGGACACACCAGCAGAAAACGCACACGGCCCACGTGTAGAGTGATATGTAGTACTAGTTCGTTTATTTGTAGTTCATTCTGGTGGATTTGGATATTGTAGGGAACTGGATGAGGTGAACTGGTGAAATAATGAGTATGATGAGGCAGAGTAGATGGTGATGGTGTCTGTAAAAATGCTTCATTGATGAAGAGTGATAACTATGTCCCTTTTGGTTGAGACCGGTGTTTTATAGTGAGATAATGATGGTGCCTTAATTCATGTTTACTTGACATGAAGTAGTGAAGCTGAATGAAATGTAATGTTGAACCTTTTCCAAAGTATTCAAAAATGTATTATATCAAAGCGAGGGTACCAGGTTTACAGAAAATATAGTGTTACCATAGTGTCACGTATCGGTTTGTGCAATAAAAGTACTGTACTTCATGTTATGTGATTGTATGACCATTTTGTAGAAATTAAATACAAAATTGACTCCGTATGGACTTGGTTATTTTTTTATCATTGCAGGGACTGAGTTTCCCTTATCTGAGTCTAAACAAAACATTATACATCATTCTTGAAACGACACATATGGAAAAAACATATAATAATAAACTCAACTGACTGTGGTTAACATTTTATAATATCATGTGTCTGTGAGTACAGCAAAGACTTATCTAAACCTTTATATGCTCTTCTGTACAATTTGTGTTTACAGTCTGCAGTCCATGAGGACCTGATGATATCTGGTGTTGCTCACCACAGTCTCAGTGCAGGGTTGGAGCAAGGAATGGGGCTGAAAGAGATTATCCCTCGTGTTCCTATGATACAAACACCACAGTGTCCACGATGAACAGAGCAGGTCACCCTGAGCTTCAGCCGTCACAGAGAGTTGTGGCAGACCCCTCCTGGTGGTAGTCTTTCAGCAAGTCTGTCTTCTCCTTAAGGGTCTTGTCTAATGTGTGGTACCTAGTGTGTAATTAAGTCCACAATCCCAACAACACCCAAACAATGGCTAGAAGTCAAGGAGGGAGCTCAAACACTGACCACATGAGAGTGGTGGCTCCTGCTTCTACCTCCTCAGGTGACGTTGGAGGCCGAGCATTACGACGGACTCCGACAAGCCGTATGCCTGCCCACGTGTGGGAAGCGCTTTGCTATGGCGAAATATGTGACGCAGCACCAGACCGTTCCCACCAAGAAGAATCCCTTCAAGTGTTTCTCCTTTCTGAGTATCCCTATGAGACATAGGAGTGTCCACAATGGGCACTGGGTAGTAGGTAGGAGTTGCCCTTGATCAGATATTTTGTCATCCTCCCCTCTATCAACTTTCATCATGTCTTTTATGTGTATTATTGTTATAAATCTCCCATGGCTGTTGCAAACATTGTCACTCAATAATTGACTTACTCAGCCACACACTCAAAGTTGGATGTATTTATACTGATGTACACTCACATATTTATTTGGACAGTGAAGCTAAAACTTTTAATTTGGTTCTATACTCCAGCATTTTGGAATTCAGATCAATGTTTCATTAGGCGACAATACAGAATGACACCTTTTATTTGAGGGTATTTTTATACATCTGTTTTACCGTTTAGAAATGAATCACTTTATGTATCTAGTCCCCCATTTGAAGGTGTCATACAGTGCATTCGGAAAGGATGTTTGTCTATGGAAATTGCATGGCTGTATGCTCGATTGTATACACCTGAAAGCAACGGGTGTGGCTGAAAAAGCCGAATCCACTAATTTGAAAGGGTGTCCACATACGTTTGCATATAAAGTGCATTCAGACCCCTTGACTTTTTCCAAATTTTGTTACCTTACACTGTAAGGTGTCAAACTCAAATACCCAGTGGGCCAAAATGTAAAACCTGAACAAAGTCGCGGGCCAACATTGAACAAATGAACCTTTTAATATGGACCCAAACAAGTTTTGCTTTAACATTGAATATGGAACAAGCATCGCTTATTACCATACAATATATAATTTAATAGTGGAGACATGCAAAATCGAATTTTAAATGAAAAAACACATCAATGGCATTCATTTATTAAATAAATAAAATTTAAATAAAAATCTTATGCCTCTTTTCTATTTGCAGCCTTCTGATTTAAATACCAAAATAAACTTTTTCCACTGGCTAATCATTTTACAAATAAAATGATAATAAATCAATCAACCATTCAAGCCCATGCCTTGTAGCAAGAAAAAGTGCACAAAGAAAACGTTAGTTATTGCACACTGATCTAATCTGATGTGCCCAAGCCAGATACCTGGCATCTCTTCTTGCTAGTTGCTAGTTCATCAATGTCTGGGCTCAGGCTCTGAGCTGAAGAAATCTACTGTGTTCCTGCTCAGGCTCACGTTTGAAAATGCTTACTTTTTCTCTGGGCATACGATGTCACAAACGTTCATCATGCACTTTTTCACGAACTCTCCCTCATTAAAGGGCCGGGCTGATTTTGCGATCTCTGCTGCCACTATATAACTAGACTTTACAGCAGCCTCACTTTGTGATGTGGCTTTTTTGAACATATTCTGTTGTGAAACCAAACTTCTTTTCATCTCCTCTACTTTCTGGCTCCTTTGAGTCATGTCCAGGTCCTTGTATTTGTCATGGTGTTTCGTTTCATAGTGTCGTCTAATGTTGTACTCCTTACTTACAGCCACGTTGACTCCACAAACAAGACAAACAGGTTTGTCTTTTACATATGTAAACAGATATTCTGCCTCCCACTTGTCCAGAAAGCTCCAGAAAGCGCGATTTTTGGGAAGGGTAGCGCGCTGACAGTTGTAGCGTCTATGTTGCTATGACTTCTGTCACAGAGGAGAGGGCGTTTCTGGGTCCTGTCCTGATTGGCGCGCGAAAACAACAACAGAGCATTATGTGATTCGTAGTATTAGCGGTGAATGCGCTGTATAATACCGTTGGGCCAGCTCTAGTAGTAATTTGGTATTGTCTCGCGGGCCAAATATAATTACCCCGCAGGCCAAATTTGGCCCGCGGGCCAGAGTTTGACACCCATGCCTTACAGCCTTATTCTAAAGTGGATTATATTGTTTTTTCCCCTCATCAATCTACACACAATACCCCATAATGACAAAGTGAAAACAGGTTTTTAGAAATGTTTGCAAATGTATTACAAATAAAAAACTGAAATATCACATTTACATACGAATTCAAACCCTTTACTCAGTACTTTGTTGAACACATTTGGCAGTGATTACAGCCTCAAGTTTTCTTGGGTATGACGCTACAAGCTTGGCACACCTGTATTTGGGGAGTTTCTCCCATTCTTCTCTGCAGATCCTCCTCTCAAACTCTGTCAAGTTGGATGGGGAGCGTCGGTGCACAGCTATTTTTAGGTCACTCCAGAGATGTTCGAGCGGGTTCAAGTTAGGGCTCTGGCTGGGCCACTCAAGAACATTCAGAGACTTGACCCAAAGCCACTCCTGCGTTGTCTTGGCTGTATGCTTAGGGTTGTTGTCCTGTTGGAAGGTGAACCTTTGCCCTAATCTGAGGTCCTGAGCTCTCTGGAGCAGGTTTTCATCAAGGATCTCTTTGTACATTGCTCCGTTCATCTTTCCCTTGATCCAGACTAGTCATTGCAGGGACTGAGTTTCCCTCATCTCAGTCGAACCAATTTTCTTGAATCAACACATGGATTTTATATAGTAATAAACCCCAATGGCTCCATATTGTTAGGTGCTTGAATTTGTATTAGAGATGGGCTTGACTATGGTTGACATTTATAATATTATGTCATGTTTCTATGTGTACAGCAAAGAGTTTTTCATATAAACCTTTATGCTATTCTGTTCAATTTGTGTTTACAGTCTGCAGTCCATGCAGAAAAAAGTAGTAGCTGGTCAATTTCCACAAGCGCGTAGCTAAACTTCTCAGCTGTTTTGGTTCAACCAATCATTAGGGTGTTTTTGTTTGACCCACGAGAACGTGACCAAAGCCATGACTGAAACAGGAATACATTTCCCCTGGATATTTACAAATAAATGTGATATTTGAGGCTCTCTGTCACTAAGTGATTGTACAATGTACACCTGGGTTGGGCTCAATTTGAATTGAAGGCAGTCATTTCAGGAAGTAACCTGAAATTCCAATTCTATGATTGAAAAGACAGCATCTATTTTCCATTACTTCTCAATAAACTGAAAAGGAGAAGCGATTTATGTCAAAAGTAATAAAAAAATATACACTGCTCAAAAAAATAAAGGAAACACTTAAACAACACAATGTAACTCCAAGTCAATCACACTTCTGTGAAATCAAACTGTCCACTTAGGAAGCAACACTGATTGACAATAAATTTCACATGCTGTTGTGCAAATGGAATAGACAACAGATGGAAATTGTAGGCAATTAGCAAGACACCCCCAATAAAGGAGTGGTTCTGCAGGTGGTGACCACAGACCACTTCTCAGTTCCTATGCTTCCTGGCTGATGTTTTGGTCACTTTTGAATGCTGGCGGTGCTTTCACTCTAGTGGTAGCATGAGACGGAGTCTACAACCCACACAAGTGGCTCAGGTAGTGCAGTTCATCCAGGATGGCACATCAATGCGAGCTGTGGCAAAAAGGTTTGCTGTGTCTGTCAGCGTAGTGTCCAGAGCATGGAGGCGCTACCAGGAGACAGGCCAGTACATCAGGAGACGTGGAGGAGGCCGTAGGAGGGCAACAACCCAGCAGCAGGACCGCTACCTCCGCCTTTGTGCCAGGAGGTGCACTACCAGAGTCCTGCAAAATGACCTCCAGCAGGCCACAAATGTGCATGTGTCTGCTCAAACGGTCAGAAACAGACTCCATGAGGGTGGTATGAGGGCCCAACGTCCACAGGTGGGGGTTGTGCTTACAGCCCAGCACCGTGCAGGACGTTTGGCATTTGCCAGAGAACACCAAGATTGGCAAATTTGCCACTGGCGCCCTGTGCTCTTCACAGATGCAAGCAGGTTCACACTGAGCACATGTGACAGATGTGACAGTCTGGAGACGCCGTGGAGAACGTTCTGCTGCCTGCAACATCCTCCAGCATGACCGGTTTGGCGGTGGGTCAGTCATGGTGTGGGGTGGCATTTCTTTGGGGGGACCGCACAGCCATACATGGGCTCGCCAGAGGTAGCCTGACTGCCATTAGGTACCGAGATGAGATCCTCAGACCCCTTGTGAGACCATATGCTGGTGCGGTTGGCCCTGGGTTCCTCCTAATGCAAGACAATGCTAGACCTCATGTGGCTGGAGTGTGTCAGCAGTTCCTGCAAGAGGAAGGCATTGATGCTATGGACTGGCCCGCCCGTTCCCCAGACCTGAATCCAATTGAGCACATCTGGGACATGTCTCGCTCCATCCACCAACGCCACGTTGCACCACAGACTGTCCAGGAGTTGGCGGATGCTTTAGTCCAGGTCTGGGAGGAGATCCCTCAGGAGACCATCCGCCACCTCATCAGGATTATGCCCAGGTGTTGTAGGGAGGTCATACAGGCACGTGGAGGCCACACACACTACTGAGCCTCATTTTTACTTATTTTAAGGACATTACATCAAAGTTGGATCAGCCTGTAGTGTGGTTTTCCACTTTAATTTTGAGTGTGACTCCAAATCCAGACCTCCATGGGGTGATAAATTTGATTTCCATTGATAATTTGTGTGTGATTTTGTTGTCAGCACATTCAACTATGTAAAGAAAAAAGTACTTAATAAGAATATTTCATTCATTCAGATCTAGGATGTGTGATGTGTTCCCTTTATTTTTTTGAGCAGTGTATATATATTTTAAATTCAAATCCCTTCCTGAATTGACTGACTGCAATTGAAATTGAGCCCAACCCTGGTGTACACACATCATGTTATGATTTCAGTTTGTGAGTGTGTGATATGGGGATTAGAACAGATGTTTATTTCGACATTATAAAGAAAACCTTTCATAAACAATGGCATTGCTGCCATGTTGATCAGAGCCTTGCTGTTGGAAAAACACATTAGTTCGCAGATACACCTCCCCTGACTTAACTCATCGACGGTCGTCAACTGATATCTGTGGTGCTGCTTGTGGCAACATCATCTCGCTGAATCTACCTTTAAAATATAAAGTCAATTTATACACCACCAAACTTTGTTGGAAGTGTTTTTGAGAAAGTTGCTGCTTGAAGTGCAACCATCCATTTAAAGTCTCACAGTTTTCACCACACACAGTAGGTGGCAGCAATACACCTTTTTGGTGTAGCCCAACTTGAAGAAGTAAACAGAAGGGAAAATCTGTACTGGAGATAGTGTCATATGATGGGAACAGAAGGGAGGCGGTTATGTTGTTTAGGGTGAGATTAGGGCGGAATTGATGGGGAAACATGGAAGAGGAAACGGTTGAACATGGATTATTATTTTGTGAAATGTATGATGTAGAAAAGGAGAGGTGTTTGACAGGGTTAATCACATTTTATTGGTCACATACACATATTTAGCGGATGTTAGTGCGGGTGTAGCGAAATGCTTGTGTTCCAAACTCAAACAGTATCTAACAATTCACAACAATACACAAATCTAAAAGTAAAAGAATGGAATTAAGAAATATATAAATATTAGGATGACCAGTGTCGATAGAATACAGTATATACATATGAAATGAGTAAATCTGAATGTAAACATTATTAAAGTGACCAGTGATTCCATATATATATATATATATATATAAAATATATATATATATATATATATATATGTGCAGCAGCCTCTAAGGTACAAGGTTGAGTAACCGAGGGGGTAGCCAGTTAGTGGTGGCTATTTAATAGTGATGGCCTTGAGATAAACTGCTTCTTTCAGTCTCTCTGTCCCAGCTTTGATGCACCTGTACTAACCTCGCCTTCTGGATGGTAGTGGGGGGCCGTGGCTCGGGTGGTTGATATCCTTGAGGATCTTTTTGCCCTTCCTGTGACATTGGGTGCTGCTGTTATTGTCCTGGAGGGCAGGCAGTGTGCCCCCAGTGGTGCGTTGGGCAGACCGCATCACCCTCTGGAGAGCCCTGTGGTTGTGGGCGACGCATTTGCCATACCAGACGGTGATACAGCCCGACAGCATGCTCTCAATTGGGCATCTGTAAAAGTTTGTGAGGGTCTTAGGGGCCAAGCCACATTTTTTCAGCCTTCTGAGGTTTCTTCACCACACTGTCTGTGTGGGTGGACCATTTCAGATTGTCGGTGATGTGTACGCCGAGGAACTTGAAGCGTTTCACCTTCTCCACTGCAGTCCCATTTTGGGTGGGGGTGATGGAAGTAGGAAGGTTTGTAAGGATTTATTTTATTATAAATTCAGGGTTAGTTAAGATAGTATAGTGGAATAGATATGTCGTAACGGTCCTCACACTCCAGTACAGTAGGTGGCGGGGTATGCACATGGCAGTTGGTTGCGATTCGCCAATAAAACTTAAAAGAAGAAAAAGAAAACAGAACTGAAAAGCCTTTTTGTTGTTATTATTTTGACGTTTATTAACTAACACCCTGGAACTCAAAATATGATCAATTTAAATTCACAGCATCGCATACCCCAGGTAATCTTTAATTCGCGTTGGAAACAGGACTTGGTTGATAGATGTTATCTAGGTAACGCTAGCTAGCTGTTAACTGTTATCGTTAGCCAACAATGGATAACTGTATGGTTTTTCACACTCAAATAGCCTCCATCATGGAGGTGCTAGCGAATGCAGCCGTGGCAGATATCTGTAAACTCGTAGACAACGACTATGCAGTGTTTCGTTTGGAAATAACTCAAAGCCAGAAAGAAAACAGGACATTGCAGAGGAAACTACAGCTACTGGAACTGAAGGTGGCACGGGAGCGCACAGAGAGGACAATGCAAGAGCGCATCCTCGCAAGTCGGCCCAGAACTGTCAAGATCCTCGACCGATACAGAGTGATGGCAAGAGGTACATGTAGCAGGAGACTGCGGGACCTGTCGCCCCCTTCCCCTCTGCGCTTGTGTGGCTTTAGATGTGTCAACCCCACCTATCTTGATCAGTTTTTGGATAGTATGCAATAATTCCCCTGATTACTTAACTATCTTGCGCACAGACACAATATCATATTCTAACCAGATTCTTGATTTACTGCATTTACTATTATTTACTCAATGAAAACAATGTGATGCCTGGAACATAATACATTTATCAATAAATAGTATATCAATAAGTTATGAGAAGCATTACCTTACATCCTTGCCAATTCTAGACAGTGTCAAAACGGTCAATAGTGTACAATATAGTGTTGAACATTAGCTAACCTCTTTTCTCCCAATCACTCTCAGGTGAAGGACATCTCACTGGAGGCCACAGGAGCTTTGTGAAGCCAGCGGGACACAATACATGTAGAGATGACCAACCAATCACTGTTGATGAGGGGAGTGGAACCTCAACCGAGAACATTATCGTGATAGAGGTTAGTGTAACCATTGTTGAATAAAAAATGTGTTACTTGGTAAATCAAATGTACCCATTTATTTCTGAAAGGCTCCCCTCAGCTATTCACTGTCTTACATGTACATCCTTATTTATCTGCCATAGGGGAGCTTGTGAGACTTCCCTATGACATTGATATCCAATTCAACTCATGTACTGCTAAAAACCTCCCCTATTCTTGTCAGTCTGCAGATGCAGAGGCTGCAGGTCCTGGAGTCAAACTGGAGAGGTCTGAAGGAGAGGAGGACCCACGGCACAGCGGAGACATCCAGACTAGAGCAGCGTCTGGAGTGGCGCCCCCTGTAGCCACGGAGGACCTATCCACCGCCGCTGCACTCCAGGCCAGGAACCGTCGCAGCATCACTGAGGTCAGTCGAACGCTGTTCGACACAAAGACTTTAACTGTAACACACAGGCTCTTACACACACGATCTGAACACAGATCAGATCCAGAGAGATTAGGGCCACCAGTCTGACCTCCTGATCCTGGTTTCTACTACTTACCGGTAATTCACCAGAGCCAGAGAACGGTTTATTCCCGTGGAGATGGTGATGCGTTAGACACTGGCGGTGATGATCTGTTTTGTTCTTACGCTACAGAGATGGTCCCTGGAAGCATATCCTTGGGTTTAGAGAGACAGACTGATCTGTCTAGAGGGGACTGGAACTGGTACATTTCTGTATGGACCTCGCTTAGTGCACGGGGGCATTGTCATGCTGAAACAGGAAAAGGCCTTCCCCAAACTGTTGCCACAAAGTTGGAAGCACAGAATCGTCTAGAATGTCATTGTATGCTGTAGCGTTAAGATTTCCCTTCACTGGAACTACGGGGCCCGAACCTTGAAAAACAGCCCCAGACCATTATTCCTCCTCCACCAAACATTACAGTTGGCACTATGCATTCGGGCAGGTAGCGTTCTCCTGGCATCCGCCAAACCCAGATTCGTCCGTCGGACTGGTCTAAATAATGTGTTATGACACTGGGTGTCAAGTGAAGTGTTACCAAAATCCTTCTTTACCCTGTCTCCTCCACTTCATCTATAGTGATTGAAGTGGATTTAACAAGTGACATCAATATGGAATCATAGCGTTCACATGCATTCACCTGGTCAGTTTATGTCATGGAAAGAGCAGGTGTTCATAATGTTTGGTATACACTCAGTGTATAAGGCACGTAAAGCCTAAAAGTCTGTTTCATATTGTGTTTGTACTGTGCATCTGATGTTCGCAAATTTTCCAAAGACAATTTTTTAATGAGGAAATGAATGCAGTTCAGGCAGATATTTTTGTTGAGACATGACAAGTATGTGTGGTTTTCATGTGGTGTATTTAAAACTTGTTCAATGGACATAAAGTGGGACTTTTCATTCTAAGATTTTGATTGAGACTCGCTTTAGCATCACATCTGATCTCACCCTATTCTACTTACACACAACAGTGCTTTATAACTAATATACACTGAGTGCACAAACCATTAGGAAAACCTGCTATTTCCATGACATAGACTGACCAGGTGAATGCAGGTAAACGCTATGATCCCTTATTGATGTCATCTATTAAATCCACTTCAATCGGTGTAAATGAAGGGGAGGAGACAGGTTTAAAATGATTTTTAAGCATTGAGACAATTGAGACATGGATTGTGTATGTGTGGATGGGCAAGACAAAATATTGAAGTGCCTTTGAATGGGGTTTGGTAGTAGGTGCCAGGTGCACCCGGTTTGAGTGTGTCAAGAACTGCAACGCTGCTTGATTTTTCACGCGTGTATCAAGAATGGTCCACCACCCAAAAGGACATCCAGCCAACTTGACACAAGTTTGGGAAGCATTAGTGTCAACATGGGCCAGCAACCCTGTGGAACGCTTTCGACACCTGTTAGAGTCCATGCCCCGATGAATTGTATATTTGGAAGGTGTTCCTAATTGTTTGTACACTCAGTGAACACTCACCAAATATACCTACAAATACCCATACACTAGTCAGGTTTGTCTGATGATTACTTGACTTATCATTGCTGACTTTTTACCCACAACATCATATTTATGTCCACCATGATGGGTTTAACAACAATGAAGTCATTCTGTAACTACAGTATAGGACTCAAACGTAGTGGGGATGGGTAAACACTCCATGTTGAAAGTGTGTTTTATCTGTGTGTACGTACCTGAGGGAGTGTACGTCTGTGTAATCTGTATCACCTGTCTCTTCCAGGAGGAGGAGGGTCCAGAGGTGCTGCTGGTAAAGGAGGAGGGTCTGGGGAACCCTGAGGGGACCATGGTCATGGAGGACAACCAGACTAGACCTCCTCCTGAACCCACAGAGGAACCAGCTGAGCAGCACAGGACCACACACAGTCTCACTGAGGTGAGTCCACTGAACTACTGTCTGAATGGTATTAGCTCAGGGCCTGTATCCACAAAGCCTCTCATAGTAGGAGTGCTGATCTAGGGTCAGTTTAGCCTTTTAGATCATAATGAGACCATGTAGACAGTATGAATAACATATGTAAAGATCCTAGATCTGCACTCCTACTCTGAGACTCTTTGTGGATACGGGTCCAGGTCTTGACCATGCTTTTGAATTATAAAACTATTAAAGAGTGTCAAGTTATCAAATTAACTAATATGTTTGCATACTGTAGTTCTCATAGCAATCCCTCATTGGCCAATCAGAAGATGCTCCATAGCAGGGTGCTCATATCAGATGTCTTGATCCAACATCCTCTCACTCTGTATCTCTTACAGTCAGTAGACATGGGGGATGGGAAGCCTGATCTGCTGCTGGTCAAAGAGGAGACAATAGAAGACGAACCAGAGAGCATTGATCTGCTGAGTGGACTAAAGATGGGGGAGCAAGGTAAGGGAGAAATACATACAGCCTACATACAGTAATAGATCTTCAATGGGAATAGTGATGCACAAGGATAATATTCTTTCTTCATTCACATGAAATCAATACAACTTGTGTTTACATACAAAAACACACATTATAATGTATGAACTTGACCAGATAATTGACGAAAGAAAATCCATATGTAGAGTTCTCTTCCATGTTTGTAAAGTCTATTTTGTAACCTCTTCCTGCAGGTGGTTGGCTGGAGGGTAACAGAGGAGACTGGGTGGCCATCTTGGACTCCCAGACTCAGACGGGTGCAGCCAAGGGCCCCGGGGACGACAACATTAAGCAGGCCAGGACCAGAGGTGACATAGTGGAGGTCAGTGGATGGGACAGCGTCCTCAACTCTGGGCTGGGGAACAACACTGTTAACCACAACCAGAAACAGACAATGGAACACAAAACAACATCCACACTTAGTCTCCATGACAACAGACTGGCTGAGACCAGGGCGAGGCGTAGATTTGATCTGCATGGACGAGGTGGTGTTGGTATGAGGTAGGAGAGAACAGAAACAGACTCTGCTAACGATGCTCCGTCCTGCTCCTATAGTTGTGATTCAGAGAGACTGATGGGGCCTCAGGTTAACCCCCTAACAGGTGCTGCCTTCAGCCTGCCTTCTATAGGATCTATCAACTGGAACATGAACCCTGCGACAACACAGACACTCCCTGGCCTTCATCCTCCTCACACTCTCCTCAGCCATTGCCAGTGCCTCAACAATAAATAGCTACTCAAGCCCATTGACAAATTAGTAGTTGAGACAGAACAGGAGATACACACAGAGGAGAACCCGTTCAGCTGCCACCTGTGCCGGGCCAGTTCCTCCCACTCATCCAGCCTGAAGAGGCACCAGAAGGTCCACACAGGGGAGAAATCCTACAGCTGCCCCCAGTGTGAGAATCAAATCAAATGTATTTATGAAACCCTTTTTACATCAGCAGATGTCACTAAGTACTTATACAGAAACCCAGCCTAAAACCCCAGGGTTTAGAGCTTGAGGTAGTCACCTCATACAAGTACTTGCAAGTATGGCTAGACGATGCACTGTCCTCCTCTCAGCACATATCAAAGCTGCAGGCTAAAATTAAATATAGACTTGGTTTCCTTTATCGTAATCGCTCCTCTTTCACCCCAGCTGCCAAACTAACCCTGATTCAGATGACCATCCTACCCATGCTAGATTACGGAGACGTAATTTATAGATCGGCAGCTAAGGGTGCTCTCGAGCGGCTAGATGTTCTTTACCATTCGGCCATCAGATTTGCCACTAATGCTCCTTATAGGACACATCACTGCACTCTATACTCCTCTGTAAACTAGTCATCTCTGTTTACCTGTCGCAAGACCCACTGGTTGGTGCTTATTTATAAAACCCTCTTAGGCCTCACTCCCCCTTATTTGAGATATCTACTGCAGCCCTCATCCTCCACATACAACACCCGTTCTGACAGTCACATTCTGTTAAAGGTCCCCAAAGCACACACATCCCTGGGTCACTCCTCTTTTCAGTTCGCTGCAGCTAGCGTCTAGAACGAGCTGCAACAAACACTCAATCGGGAAAGTCTTCATTCAAAGACTCAATCATGGACACTCTTACTGACAGTTGTGGCTGCTTTGTGTGGTGTATTGTTGTCTTTACCTTCGTGCCCTTTGTGCTGTTGTCTGTGCCCAATAATGTTTGTACCATGTTTTGTGCTGCTACCATGTTGTGTTGCTACCATGTTGTTTTGGTGTCTTTCTACCACACTGTGTTGTCATGTGTTGCTGCCTTGCTATGGTGTTGTTAGGTCTCTCTTTATGTAGTGTTGTTTCTCTTGTTGTGATGTGTGTTTTGTCCTATATTTATATTGTATTTATTTTTAATCCCGCAGGAGGCCTTTTGCGTTTTGGTAGGCCGTCATTGTAAATAAGAATTTGTTCTTAACCGACTCGCTTAGTTAAATAAAGATTAAATAAAAAATGATTAAATAAAAGCCAGGAACTTAGGAAGAAACCGAGAGAGGAACCAGGGTCTGAGGAGTGGGCAGTCCTCTTCAGGCTGTGCCAGGTGGAGATTATAAGAGTACACGGCCATTAAGGCCAGATCATTCTTCATGTTCAAACATTCAAATCAAATCAAAGTTTGTGTCACGTGCGCCAAATACAACAGGTGTAGACCTTACAGTGAAATGCTTACTTACAGGCTCTAACCAATAGTGCAAAAAAGGTATTAGGTGAACAATAGGTAAGTAAAGAAATAAAAACAACAATAAAAAGACAGTGAAAAACAGTAGCGAGGCTATATACAACAGCGAGGCTATAAAAGTAGCGAGGCTACATACAGACACGGGTTAGTCAGGCTGATTGAGGTATTATGTACATGTAGATATGGTTAAAGTGACTATGCATATATGATGAACAGAGAGTAGCAGTAGCGTAAAGAGGGGTTGGCGGGTGGCGGGACACAATGCAGATAGCCCGGTTAGTCAATGTGCGGGAGCACTGGTTGGTCGGGCCAATTGGGGTAGTATGTACATATGTACATGAATGTATAGTTAAAGTGACTGTGCATATATGATAAACAGAGAGTAGCAACAGCGTAAAAAAGGGGTTGGGTGGGGCACACAATGCAAATAGTCCGGGTAGCCATTTGATTACCTGTTCAGAAGTCTTATGGCTTGGGGGTAAAAACTGTTGAGAAGCTTTTTTGTCCTAGACTTGTCATTCCGGTACTGCTTGCCGGAAGTAGTAGAGAGAACAGTCTATGACTGGGGTGGCAGGGGTTTTTGACAATTTTTAGGGCCTTCTTCTGACACCGCCTGATGTAGCGGTCCTGGATGGCAGGCAGCTTAGCCCCAGTGATGTACTGGGCTGTACGCACTACCCTCTGTAGTGCCTTGCGGTCGGAGGCCGAGCAATTGCCATACCAGGCAGTGACGCAACCAGTCAGGATGCTCTTGATGTTGCAGCTGTAGAACCTTTTGAGAATCTCAGGACCCATGCCAAATCTTTTTAGTTTCCTGAGGGGGAATAGGCTTTGTCGTGCCCCCTTCACGACTGTCTTGGTGTGTTTGGACCTTTCTAGTTTGTTGGTGATGTGGACACCAAGGAACTTGAAGCTCTCAACCTGCTCCACTACAGCCCCGTCGATGAGAATGGGGGTGTACTCGATCCTCCTTTTCCTGTAGTCCACAATCATCTCCTTAATCTTGGTTACGATGAGGGATAGGTTGTTATTCTGGCACCACCCGGCCAGGTCTCTGACTTCCCCCCTATAGGCTGTCTCGTCGTTGTCGGTGATCAGGCCTACCACTGTTGCGTCGTCTGCAAACTTAATGATGGTGTTGGAGTCGTGCCTGGCCATACAGTTGTGGGTGAACAGAGAGTACAGGAGGGGACTGAGCACGCACCCCTGGGGGGCTCCAGTGTTGAGGATCAGCGTGGTAGATGTGTTGCCACCTACCCTCACCACCTGGGGGCGGTCAGGAAGTCCAGGATCCAGTTGCAGAGGGAGGTGTTTAGTCCCAGGATCCTTAGCTTAGTGATGAGCTTTGAGGGTACTATGGTGTTGAACGCTGAGCTGTAGTCAATGAATAGCATTCTCACATACGTGTTCCTTTTGTCCAGGTGGGAAAGGGCAGTGTGGAGTGCAATAGAGACTGCATCATCTGTGGATCTGTTTGGGCAGTATGCAAATTGGAGTGGGTATAGAGTTTCTGGGATAATGGTGTTGATGTGAGGCATTACCAGCCTTTCAAAGCACTTCATGGCTACGGACGTGAGTGTTACGGGTCGGTAGTCATTTAGGCAGGTTACCTTGGTGTTCTTGGGCACAGGGACTATGGTGGTCTGCTTGAAACATGTTGGTATTACAGACTCAATCAGGGACATGGTGAAAATGTCAGTGAAGACACCTGCCAGTTGGTCAGCACATGCCCGGAGCACACGTCCTGGTAATCCGTCTGGCCCCGCAGCCTTGTGTATGTTGACCTGTTTAAAGGTCTTACTCACGTCGGCTACGGAGAGCGTGATCACACAGTCGTCCGGAACAGCTGATTCTCTGACCAGCAGGGTCAAATATTAATCACAGTGGTTGTGCAACAGGTCAGCACCTCAGGATAAAATGTCAGTTTGCTTTCTCATAGCCGAGCATTCAGAGGTCGAGACAGCAGGTGCGGGGGAGAGTGAGAGAGAGGGCCGAAAACAGCAGGTCCGGGACAGGTTAGCACGTCTGGTGAACAGGCCAGGGTTCCATAGCCACAGGCAAAACAGCAGAAACTGGAGCTGCAGCATGACCAGGTGGACTGGGAAAGGGGGCAGTCATCAGGCGAGGTAGTCCTGAGGCATGGGAGAGTTAGGGAGAATTAGAGGGACCATATTTCATACAGGACAAGAGATAAGACAGGATAATTTCACCAGACAGACTGACCCTAGCCCCCCAGCACAGACTATTGCAGCATAGATACTGGAGGCTAAGGTGGGGGGGGGGGGCGCTTAGGGGACACTGCGGCCCTGTCTAACGGTACCACCGGACAGGGCCAACCAGGCAGGGTAAAACCCTGAAGACTTTGCCAAAGCACAACACTAGAGGGATATCAACAGACCACCAACTTACTACCCTGACTCAAAGGCTGAGTATAGCCCATAAAGATCTCCTCCGCCGCAGAGGAGGCGCATAACTGGACAGAAAGATCACGTCAGTGGCTCAACCCACTCAAGTAATAGGGTCAGAGGCAGAGAATCCCAGTGGAGAGAGCAAGGGTGGTTCGTCACTCCAGTGCCTTGCCATTCACCTTCGCTCCCCTGGGACAGACTACTCAATCACAGGACCTCCTGAAGAGATGAGTCTTCAGTAAGGACTTAAAGGTCGAGACTGAGTCCGCGTCTCTCACATGGATAAGCAGACCATTCCATAAAAATTGAGCTCTATAGGAGAAAGCCCTGCCTCCAGCTATTTGCTTAGAAATTCTAGGGATAATAAGGACGTCTGCGTCTTGTGACTGTAGCAAACGTGTAGGTATGTATGGCAGGACCAAATCGGTGAGAGTTGTAGGAGCAAGTCCATATAATGCTTTGTAGGTTAGCAGTAGAAACTTGAAATCTGTTCTAGCCTTAACAAGAAGCCGGTGTAGAGAGGCTAGCACTGGAGCAATATGATCAAATTGTTTGGTTCTAGATACTAGCAACTGTATTTAGCACTAACTGAAGTTTATTTAGTGCTTTATCCGGGTAGCCGGAGAGTAGAGCATTGCAGTAGTCCAATCTAGAAGTGATAAAACATGGATTAGCTTTTCTGCATAATTTTTGGACAAAAGGTTTTAGATTTTTGCAATGTTACAAAGATGGAACATTTTTGCCCTTGAAATATTCTTGATATGTTTGTCAAAAGAGATCAGGGTCCAGAGCAACTCCGAGATCCTTCAGTTTTATTTTAGACGACTGTACAACCATCCAGATTAATTGTCAGATCAAACAGCAGATCTCTTTGTTTCTTAGGATCTAGAACTTTGTCCGAGTTTAAATGTAAAACATTTGCCGCCATCCACTTCCTTATGTCTCAAACAGGCTTCCAGGGCAGGACATTTTGGAGCTTTACTATGTTTCATCAAAATGTAGAGGCACCAGAGGGTCTACATTGTTTGTATTTCATTCTGTTGGTTTTGGATGTATAGGTAACTGGATAAGGTAAACTGAGGAAAGAATTAGTTGATTAGACAGAGTAGATGATATGTAATGGAAAGGGAAAGTATCACATTGTACAACTGAATGCATTCAACTGAAATGTGTCTTCCGCATTTAACCCAACCCTTCTGAATCAGAGAGGTGCGGGGGGCTGCCATAATCTCCAATACACACAAAAAGCTTATTTCTCTCCAATTTTGTGCACAAATTTGTTTACATCCCCGTTAGTGAGCATTTCTCCTTTGCCAAGATAATTCATCCACCTTAGAGGTGTGGCATATCAAGAAGCTGATTAAACAGCACGATCGTTACACAGGGACAATAAAAGGGCACTCTAAAATGTGCAGTTTGGTCATACAACACAATGCCACAGATGCTTGCAATTGGCATGCTGACTGCAGGAATGTTCACCAGAGCTGTTGCCAGAGAATGTAATGTTAATTTCTCCTCCAACATGGTTTTAGGGAGTTTGGCATTACATCCAACCTGCCTCACAACCGTAGACTACGTGTATGGCGTCGTGTGGGCGAGCGGTTTGCTGATGTCAACATTGTGAACAGAGTGCTCCATGGTGGGGTTATGGTATGGGCAGTATTCTGCCCTTGAATTGCGTTCCCATGCAAAACTAGACAGATAGCTAACAACTAAGTCTTCAATAAAACTCCCAAGGCGTGATTTTTCTTGAATTAATATATTGAAAACGTTTATGTTGTGAAACTACAAAATACAGAAAATAATATACTTTAGTATTCAATTCAAATCGACATATTGTAGCTGTACATTATACCTTTCAAGTTAAAGTTGCATGAAAATACAAAGCACGTGCCAATGTATCATGCATCTGGCATGACGCCAAACCATATAGCTAATTGTTACTCCTATGGTAATTGGCTAACTCCTTTCATTACTGTAATAATGTGCAACCACCTCTGTACAATAACAAAGCATATTAGACTAGAAGCAGTAACAAAATTTCAGTATTGTATGTTTTACAATTCGTTTACATGACGCACGAGCAAAGTAATACAGCTGACGGCATACATGAAAGGCAAGGCAATTTGTGTGAGTAAATGCAACCAACTAACATTGATAAGTAAGCAATTCTATCAATAACAAGATTATCATCACTAGCAATATGCTTGAATCAAATTTACAAACAAATATTTTCTGAGGCTGAAGCGTGACAATAAATAACTACACTGAAAGACCTGCATCGTAGCGTTGTTTTTAGCTGCTTCTATGCGTGCAGAACGAATTCTCTACTTCCTGTTTACGTACAGTCTTTCTAAGTACCAGAAAGCTCCACTAGCGGGCGAATAACACCATGGAACACAATGAAAATCCATCTTAACCATTGTAATAAAAGTATCTGTTATCTTCTAATAGGATTGCAGCACAGGCAGGCATAAGCTACGGACAACGAACACAATTGCATTTTATTAATGGAAATTTGAATGCACAGAGATACCGTGACGAGATCCTGAGTCCCATTGTCTTGCCATTCATCTGCCACCATCACCTCGCTCATGTTTAAGCATGATAATGCACTGCCCCATGTCACAAGGATCTGTACACAATTCCTGGAAGCTGAACATTTCCCAATTATTCCATGGCCTGCATACTCACCAGACATGTCAGCCATTGAGCATGTTTGGGATGCTCTGGATCGACGTGTGCGATTGCGTGTGACAGTTCCCGCCAATATCCAGCAACTTTGCACAGCCATTGAAGAGGAGTGGGACAAGCTTCCACAGGCCACAATCAACAGTCTGATCAACTCTATGTAAAGGAGATGTGTCACACTGCATACTGACTAGTTTTCTGATCCACGCCCCTACCATTTTTTTTAAAGGTATCTGTATACGTGACCAACAGATGCATTTCTGTATTCCCAGTCATGTGAAATCCATAGAGTAGGGCCTAGTTTATGTATTTACATTGACTGCTTTTCTTATATGAACTGTAACTCTTTTAAATTGTTGCATGTTGCGTTTATAATTTTGTTCAGTATATGTTCCTTTAGGATGATACTGTTTTTTAATAGTGAGTTGAGGATATTGCCTTAATTCATGTTTACTTGACACAAAGTATTGAAGGTCTTTGTAATGTAATGTTTAACCTTGTCCAAAGTTTTCAAAAATGTATTTTAACAAAGCGAGGGTACCAGATTTACAGACAAATGTAGTGTTACCAAAGTGAGAAAGTTATTCTTCTTGTCACGTATCGTTTTGTGCAATAAAAGTACTATACTTAACGTTATGTGAGTGTATGACCATCTTGTTGAAATTAAATACAAAATTGACTCTGTTCTGACTGACTTGGTTATTTTTGTATCATTACAGGGACTGAGTTTCCCTTATCTCAGTCGAACCTAAACGTTATACTTAATTCTTGAATCAACACATATGGTTTTAAAAAAAATAATGAACTCCAATGGATCCATATTGTTGGGTACTTGAATCACAATGTTAGAGAATGGCTTGACTGTGGTTATTAATATTCATGTTTCTGTGTGTACAGCAAATCATTTCTTATATAAACCTTTATGTTTTTCTGTCCAATTTGTGTTTACAGTCTGCAGTCCATGAGGAACTGTTGATATCCGGTGTTGCTGGCGGGAGAGACTGGACCTCTGATGCGGCCGGTCACAAACCCTGGCCCCAGATCAGGACCCTGGATCAGGAGCCGTCACTCTTCCTTCTCGAGTCAGAACCAAGACTGAACCATGAGGGACAGAGACTCCACCGCCACACAGAACACAACCAGTGGACAGGTGGACTAAACAACCTCAGTCCTGGTGGTCATCAGAGAGACAGAGGCTCCAGTCAGGGCTCCAGTCTGCAGCCCAGACCCTTCTCTTCACAGTCTCAATGCAGGGATGAAGCAGGGCCTGGGGCTGGTAGAGATAGACCCTCCTGTTCCTATGATACAAACACCACAGTATCCATGATGAACAGAGCAGGTCACCCTGGGCTTCAGCCTTCACAGAGAGTGGTGGGAAACCCCCCTGGTGGGAGTCGAACAGGAAATCTGTCTTCTCCTTCAGGATCTCATCTAACGCCTGATGATTGGGTTCAAAGAAAGCCTGGACCTGGGTCTAGCCTTCCTCAACTACCTCATAGTTACCCCACCAATACAGACAGGGTCAGGATGGGCGTTCACCACAAGAGGTACCTAGCCGATAACACAGCACACAATCCCAACAACACCGAAACAATGGCTAGAGGTCAAGGAGGGAACTCAAAGACTAACCAGATGAGGGTGGTGGCTCCTGCTTCTACCTCCTCTGGTGTCATTGGGTCACAACGTGGGAGGCCAAACATTAAGACCGACGCTGACAAGCCATACGCCTGCCCCACATGTGGGAAGTGCTTTGCTGAGGCGAACTATGTGAAGATCCACCAGAGGGTCCACACAGGGGAGAAACCCTTCAGCTGTACCCAGTGTCACATGCGCTTCTCAGAGGCTGGCACCCTGAAGAGACACCAGAGGGTCCACACAGGGGAGAAACCCTACAGCTGCCCTCAGTGTGAGAAAAGGTTCTCACACCAGCACCATCTGAAGAGGCACCTGAAGGTCCACACATGAGAAAGGCCATTCGCCTTCTCTGAGGTTCTCAGAGAGGAGCTACCTCAGGATACACCAGCAGAAAAACCATTATACTTCATAACATAAAAGGTAACCATTCCCTCCTCACGGTACAGGAATCACTACTATAACCCCCTAGTTCCTTAGGGCCACCCAATAGCACATTGTCTCCCCATAATTGGTGTTAGTGTGGTGACATGCTGCCAACCTTCACTTTCTCTCATTAGCTTTAGTCCTGCCCTCTAACCTCTCATTCCCTATTTGTGTTTTTTTTTGTTGCCTTAGATCTTCTCTTCCTCCAAGCTAACCCTTAAATATTTCTACCTCACATTTAGTAGTTCTCTCCTTTTGCCCACCTAACTATGCATGTACTCTTTGAGGGTGTCTCTTTCTCTGAGTTCCTTTTATTTGTGTGTACAGAACATGATTATTTTCTCATCTTTATCTCCCTATTTCATGCTGCTCATTGGTTAACTGTTACAGTGGAAGCCCCCACTAGGCCCATCCCCAAGCCTCGCAGCAAAGCTCTGGATAGGCTCGGTCAGGTGGACCAGATCCATAGAGCCAATCGGGGTGCTTCTTAATCTTCTCTCAAGAAAAAAGATTCATTTTCATTACTGTCAACAGAAAAGAGCCACAGATGCATTTGGAATAACGATAGGGACAGTGTTGAATATTCCTGAATAGAATATTGCATCCAGACATTGTGTGATATAAACAGTATAATGCATATATAAGTCTAAAAGGTATATTACATAGTGTTTGTACTGTGTAGGATATAAATGTTCACCAATGCCTATTTCATTACATCAATTTAACTACTTTATTTTTTACCAAGACACTTTTAATGAGAATTAATGCAGTTCATCAAGTTAATGCAGATTATTTTGTTGAGACTTGTATGTGCGGTTTTCATATGGTGGATTATTATTATTATTTTTAAATAAATGTTTAATAAACACAAAAAACTTTCAGAGACTCTCTTTAGTATACATCACATCTGATCTCACCCTATTCTCCATACACCCGAAAGCTTTACAGCTAATATACACTCACTAAATATACCTACACAAACACCTATTGTACAAATAGTTTAGTCAGGTTTGTCTGATGAATTTTGATTTATTATTACTTATTTTTTTTACCCATATTTATGTCCACCATGATGGGTTTAACAACAATGAAGTCATTCTGTAACTACAGTATAGGACTCAAACGTAGTCAGCCTGGTCTCAGAGCAAAACATACTATGTTTTACTAAAATCCATGCCACTCCATTTAGCATGATATGTTACTTTACGTTAGGTTACATTACATTGACCTACATAAATCAGGGACAATCAAATTAGTATATGTTACTTTTGGTATGACAGTAGGTTACTTAAAGCAAAAACAAAAAGAGGGTGGTTGGTCAAGGGGGATGGGTGGGCGCATAAAGCAAACTTCTAGCAACCCAATGGTTGCGTGTTTTCATGGACAAATTTAGCATTTTTGCTAATTTGAAACTACTTGCTACTTTAACTACTCAGCATGTTAGCTAACCATTCCCCTAAAGCTAACCTTAGCCCTAATCTAAAAAAGGTACAGGGGTTGTTCAGTCCAGTGGTGGATGTAAATATTTTCCCCCATAATCCTGGACTATCGGACCAAAATCATATTGTTTGCAATCGCAACAGATACTGCTCAGACCACAACCAAGGATTATCAAAAATTGTGCTATAAATTCTCGGACAACCCAAAGATTCCTAGATGCCCTTCCAGACCCCCTCCACCTACTCAAGGATGTCAGAGTACAAAATTCACTTAACCACCTAACCGAGGATTTAACATTGAATAATACCCTAGATGCAGTCGCACCTCTAAAAACAAAAAACATTTGTCACAAGAAATCCCTGCTATACACTAAATACACAAGCCCTGAAACAAGCTTCCAGAAAATTGGAACGGAAATGGGGCTCCACCAAACTGGAAGTCTTCATTCTAACTTGGAAAGATAGTATCATGCAATATCGTAGAGCCCTCACTGCTACTTTTCCAACCTAATTGAGGATAATAAAAACAATCCATATTTTATTTTTGATACTGTCGCAAAGCTAACTAAAAAGCAGCATTCTCCAATAAAGGATGGCCTTCACTTCAGCAGTGATGAATTCTTGATCATAAAAATACAAAAAATATACAGATTTCTCAAACTCAGTTGTCCAGAACTACCAGGACACAGAGTCAATGAAGGCACTCAAGTTTTTTAATCCTGTATCTCTCGACACATTAACGAAAATAGTCATGGCCTCTAAACCTTCTAGCTGCCTACTGGACCCTATTCCAACCAACTACTGAGAGAGCTACTTCCTGTGCTTGGCCCTCCTATGTTTAACATAATAAACAGCTCCCTAATACTCCAGATGTGAACCAAACTCACTGGAAGTGGCAGTAATAAAGCCTAAACCGAAAAATCCAAACCTTGTCTCGAAAATGTAAAAAATGATCAGCCTATATCAAATATCCCATTCCTCTCTCTCTCAAAAAAAAGCTGTAGCACATTGACTCATACAAATAATGTTTACAAAACTCTCCAGTCTAATTTTCGACACCATCATAGTACTGAGACTGCACTCGTGAAGGTGGTAAATGACCTTTTAATGGCGTCAGACCAAGGCTCTGCATCTGTTCTCGTGCTCCTAGACCTTAGTGCCGCTTTTGACACCATCAATCCCGAAATTATTTGTGGTAAACACGGTTTAGTTCTTGCCTGGGTTAGATCTTATCTGTCGTAATGATATCAGTTCATCTCTGTGGACTTACGTTGATAAAAAGATCTAACACAACATTAGGTAATAATATATGCATTATTATGGATTTGTAATCAGCTATAATGGGGCGGTCATTTTGGACCGGGAACACAGAATTAATTAACATGAAACGAACACAACAGGAGGGTTAACCAAACCCTTTGAGCTATGACCCCAACCAATAAGATCCTTTCTCAGTGTAAATGGAAGTGGGGTGTCTTGATTTGGCTCATAGAGAATGATTTAAACATCTAGTGACCAAAAGGCCAATGCACCATTGAGGGCTTTTGGTCATTTTAATGTAGTCAACATGTTGGGACTTCCTGGTAACCCTGTTGGAGTCATGTCCAACCGGGTCATCAGCCAATCGTGAATAAGAAAATGTACTAATTCAAAATGGAGATGGTCTCAATGGCACTGTCCATGCTATCACTGAAGCTATAATGGCACAGATACAAATATGAGTCCTCTATCTATCTCTATGATGTGTCTAGTTCTCTCTGACTTATAACGCAGACGTGGAAGAATGGGGAGAAAGGCGCCAGGCTCAAACCTACGTCTTCTGAATATATACCTAGTAATGGTGTTAAAGAGTACAAATCAACTACTGAGTGTGAGATCCTGTCTCCTGTTACAACAAGTCACCAACGAGGGTGTGACATGGTGTTTGGAAGTGAGCCAGACCAGGATGAAGTACCTGAGGTGACAGGTGTGGTAGAGACTTCCAACGCCCTGAGAGGTGGATTCTATTTCTTGGGCCAACCCGTACATTGTTTCAAGCGGAGTAAATGACAAACTGGGAACTGTACATCTGTCAAAGTTTTGAGAAGTGGAATTGTTTAGCTTTTTTGAGCATCCTCTGCCCAGAGGCAGCGGGGAAACTGTGCCACGTGCCTCTGGGATTGACATGTGTAGTGCTTTGTTCTTCGGTGCAGGGTGCCACTCAAAGAAGTGATCAGGTGGGTAGCATTGAGTGTAGAGGTGGATATAATGAAAAATAATATTCCTGGTGTTTGGTGAGACGTAGACCTGGTGGCAATGGCGAGACTGAGAATACGGTCTGTCTTGTTGAGCTTTGACACAGGGTTTCTACCTGATAAGGTCAGGTTAGGTTATATTTGCTAAACTGTGTGGGCCTATGTTCCGAACCCACTACGGTGCTTTATGTGCTAAGGATTCGGACATATTGCAGCAGTATGTAGAAAGGAGATCCCGTGATGTGGGAAAGGTACAGGAGGGCATAGTCAGAGGTAGTGTAAAGTTGGGATAAAGAAAGCATTGGGATAAAGAAAGCAGTCTCCACTGTGGGGGCGCCCATTCAGCTGGGGATCCAAAGTGCCCTTTGAAAGAGTCAGGTTGAGATTGCCAGAGTTCGAGAGGGGTAGAAAGTGTCCTATTCTGAGGCAGTGAAGAGAGTATAGGACAGCCTAAGGGTGAGTGATTGGACTGGGAGCCCCCCTGTGAATAAGAGAGGGATCCAGAGAGGATTAGTTTTAGTAAGGTTGGATTTCTTGTGTTTATTGCAATGGATATTAATTGTACTGCACTGATGAAGCGTGAATCCCAGAAAATACATGTGGTAATGGAAGTAGCAGACACATTTGTGGGTGCAAGAGATCTACAGGGGGGTGAAAGGGTTCCATGCTCCTGGTCTGTTGGCCTGGAGTAGAATCTGGTAGGGCTAAAGTAGTGGGATAGGGGTGATGCGTTTTTGAGGTATAGTGGTGTATATGTGTAGGGTTATCAGGGACGGGCAACTCCAGTCCTTGGGGACCAGAGTGGTGTCACACTTTTTCCCCATCCCTAGCAAACACAGCTGATTAAAATAATTGCATTCTTAACTGAAGGTCATAATTAGTTGATTATTGGAGTCATGTTTGTTAGCTGGGGGAAAAGTGTTACACCATTTAGGTCCCATCCCTGGATTAGATGGTGGTGAGACTTATTCCCCTTTTTGTGTGACAATGTGCAATTCACACTCCGACCTGTGAAAGGCAGCAATACTTGTATATTCTGGCGGAAACTCACACAAAGAAGTACACGGAAGTCAACAAGAACAATTTCCACGATAGCGTTTTGTTGTTGTTATTTATAAACACCCTGGAACCTAAAATATGATTAATTTAACTGCAACGCATCACATACTTACCATATGTAGTTTTTAATTCGCGTTTGAGACAGTACTTGGTTGATAGATGTTATTTAGGTAACGCTACTTAGCTATCTGCTACCGTTAGCTAACAATGGCTAACTGTATGGTTTTTAACACTCAAATAGCCTCCATCATGGAGGTGCTAGCGAATGCAGCCGTGGCAGAGATATGTAAACTCGTAGATGACGACTATGCAGTGTTTCGTTTGGAAATAACTCAAAGCCAGAAAGAAAACATGACATTGCGGAGGAAACTACTGGAACTGAAGGTGGCACGGGAGCGCGCAGAGAGGACAGTGCGAGAGCGCGTTCTCGCCAGTCGTCCCAGTAGTGTCAAGATCCTTGACCGATACAGAGGAATGGCAAGAGGTACATTTTGCAGAAGGCCGAGACTGGGTGGCCTGTCGCCATTCATATAAATATAAAAATATATATAATAAATAGCTGGTCAGTTTTAGGATAGTATGCAATAATTCCCCTGATTACATAGCTATCTTGCACAAAGACACAATATCATATTCTAACCAGATTATTGATTTACTGCATTTCATATTATTTACTCAATGAAAACAATGATGCATGGAACATAATACATCAAGCAATAAATAGTATATCAGGAAGTTAGAGGTGTTACCTTACATTCTTGCCAATTGTAGACAATGTCAATATTGTACAATATAGTGTTGAACATTGACAGTAGCTAACCTAACCACCTATTTCCTCCCAATCACTCTCTCAGGTGAAGGACATCTCACTGGAGGCCACAGGAGTTTTGTCAAGCCAGCGGGGCACAACACATGGAAAGATGACCAACCAATCATTGTTGATGAGAGGAGTGGAACCTCAACCCAGCATGTTATCGTGATAGAGGTTAGTGTAATAGTGTTGCATAAAAAATGTGTTACTTGGTAAATGTAATGTGCCCGTTTATTTCAGAAAGGGTCCTCAGCTATGTACATCCTCATGTATCTGCCATAGGGGAGCTTGTGAGACTTCCCTATGACATTGTTATCCTGTTCAACTCATGTACCCGTAATAACCTCCTCTCTTCATGTGTCAGTCTGCAGATGCAGAGGCTACAGGTCCTGGGGTCAAACAGGAGAGGTCTGAAGGAGAGGAAGACCTACGGCACAGCAGAGACATCCAAGCTGGAGCGCCCCCTGTGGCCACGGAGGACTCCGCCCCAGCGCAGCCCCGACACAGCATCAGTGGAATGCAGAATGCTGCCCTCAAGTCAGAGTCCGACACCGAGACTTTAACTTTAGCACACAGGTTTTTACACACAGGATCTGACCACAGATCAAACCCAGAGAGACTAGGGCCACTGGCCTGTCCTCCAGCTCCCGGCTCAGAATATTTACCAGTATTTCACCAGAGCCAGAGGACGGTTAATTCCTGTGGGGATGTTGAGGGCGACGCATTAGACACTGGCAGTGATGATCCATCTTGTTCTTACGCTACAGAAATAGATCCTGGCAAAATGCCCTTGGGTTTAGAGACACAGACTGATCTGTCTAGAGGTGACTGGAATCGGTACAGTAATAGGTTATACTCTGAAGGGTGCCAAGATAAGAAAGGGGGGGTTATAATGGTAGATGAGGTGAAAGTGGAGGGCGACGCTCCTCCCACATGGAATGCAGATAGTCACCTAGGAGAAAGACACTCACAGGGCAGAGATTTCTTAAATTACAGGGGAAGCTTAGAGACAAATCTAAATGTCGCCACCCACTCCTCTTTACATGCGTTCAGGGGTCGTGACCCAGTGTTCACGTCGATGCCACCTTCCGATTCACATGGTGACGTCCTTTTCGATCAGGTATTGAACTCAAACAACACGGCTAGAACCCAGGCTCAGGGGGAAGGAGCCACATCAGGCAGTAGTAAAGAGAAAAGATTCCTCTGCATGTTCTGTAACAAAGGCTTCAGCTGTCCCCAGAAGGTGGAGAGGCACCAGAGGGTCCACACAGGGGAGAAACCCTTCAGCTGTACCCAGTGTGAGAAGAGGTTCTCCCGCCAGGACAACCTAAAGATGCACCAGAGGGTCCACACAGGGGAGAAACCCTTCAGCTGTACCCAGTGTCACATGCGCTTCGCCCTGGCAGGCAACCTGAAGATGCACTTGAAGGTCCACACGGGAGAAAGGCCATTCGCCTGTACGCACTGTGGGAAGAGGTTCTCCGAGAGGAGATACCTCAGGATACACCAGCAGAAAAACCATGCCATTCTATGATATAGAAAGTAACCATTCCACTCGATAGCTTCTGACCTTTAGATCAAACCCTGCATTAAAGACAAAGATTAATTTGTCAGCAGAAAAGATCCACTGATTACTTTTGACTTATCATAGCTGCCTTTTTTCAGTATAGGACTCAAATGTAGTCTGGATGGGTAAACTCTCCATGTTGATAGTGTGTTTATTATCTGTGTGTTCGTATATGTCTGTGTCCTCTGTATCACCTCTCTTCCAGGAGGAGAATCGAGAGTGGCGATTTATATATTACACTAGATGACTCATAAGGGGCACTGTTTTGAAACCACGCCTCCATCTTGGCACTCCCCCACCCATGTAAAAAAAAATTTGGAAGCTACAGAAATGAATTTATTAATGTCTGCATTTGTTTTGCCATGTTTATTATATTACAGACATCTTAATGCATACTTTAAATTATATTATGTAAGCTAAACATATTTTTTTTTAAAGGAAAATTAAAACATTTCCCTTAAAGGAAAATTAAAACATTTTCCTTAGGTATAATTTTTTTAAGGTTCTAATATTACTGTCCCTACTAGAAAAAAAAATACTTAAAGCTGCAAAATGTAACTTTTTGGCGACCTTACCAAATTCACATAGAAATTTGAGTTATAGATCTGTCATTCTGATTGAAATCAAGTCTAA